>NW_027305602.1:0-180510 GCF_039555335.1 Amphiura filiformis
CATTTTTTATCTTGATACAAATATCTTGATCTATGTTAAAGCTCCGAAGGGTCATATATTTATACAGTTTATATCATATTAAATATTTTTACTTGTGTACAGGCTGTATCAAAAGGATTGTTCTGAACACATGAAAAATTTTCAAGAAAATATCAAAAATATCAAATCGATTTTATTTGGAATGTAAAATATACTAATTGTAAAAGTACATAAGTACAATTTGATCGGTTTATTTTGTTAAAATTGCATTTGGAAGATATTGTTCTTTAAATGAAGAAAGGTAATACCGCGAATTTCACTCACAGCACAAAATAATTAACTTCTTGCAAGATGTATTACATGAGTGCTTTCACTGTGCCAAGCAAAACCGTAATTTCTGTACATTGTGCTCATAAGTTTACTTAATTTTTTCAAATAATAATAATAATAATAATAATAACAATAATACTAGCGCTGTATGCATGTTCAAAACAAGTATATATTTATTCTTGATCATTTGATTTAGCAAAAACAAACTGTTTTTTTTTTTTCGCTGGTGGGGACACGCCAACAAGCCAATTATTTTGTGATAAAAATCGGGAAAATAAGGCCTAATTCCCTAAAAAGCGCTCAATTTCTTCACAGAATGTGCTACTCTCATAAGCTAAACTGCTTATTAAATCTGGTATCCTTAGTATTTGTAATATATAACAAAATTTCAGCAACATGATCACAAAAATTCATATAAATTGAAAACATTCTAAGAACAATCATTTTGATACAACCTGTACGCCATATCCACCATATAAAATTATTGCTTTCGAAAAGATTTCTTAACACACTTCTTAACAAGCTACCGTAAACGTTCGCCTAATGGCGCCATGGGCTCCCTTGACATAACTAGAATTTTAGACACAAATTAGAAGTGCCCTCTCATACAAATCCCACCAGCAAATAAGGGCACGGAACCTTAATTCTTGTTGGGATTTTTAGAGGAGGGAGCTCCCTATATGTACATGAATTTACCCCAAGGCAAAGGAGCCCAGGAGCGCCATTGGGCTATTCCAGAAAGTAAGGGTACCCCCTAAAGAAGATATGTAAGTTTGAACCATAAATTGGAAATTCACAGACCAAAATTTTATCCCCAAAAATGGGAATATCCATTTTGACAATAAAATGATAAAAAAATTGGGAATTCCCAGTATCCCTAAAGAAGACAAGAATTTTTTTTTCCAAAATTTTTAGGAATTCCCAAGCCTAAAATAAAAAAGTTTCTTTTTCTTGGGAATTCTCATGTCGTCTTAAGGGTTGTGAAAAGTGACCTTTTTTGGGGGAAATTCCCAGAGCAAAAAATGGTGACAAATTTTGGGAATCCCATGTCTTCTTGGGGGGGTACCTTTAATTTCTGAATAGTCCATTAGACGAGAACGTTTACGGTATTTTGTAAGCGTTTTACATAGATTGGTTGCCACCCCCTATTGATTTTCAAAAAATAAATGTCCTATATACATAAAAAAATATATATATTTCAAGTATTATCAAGACAATTTGCAAACAATGCAATTTATAAAAATACATTTGGATGACAACCACCCTTGTGTCCCTCGAACTTTGACAACATGACATATCACTGAATATAATGGTACCAATGGCGGCGGAACGTTTGCGGTGTGGGGGTGGGTGCTAACTACAGAGCCTTATTCTACATTGTTTGCAGAATATTAATCACTGAGCAGCATGATTACCACATGTATGACATGGCTTATCGATCGGCGTAAGTACATCCCAGGCGGATGGGGGTGGTAAATCACCAATATAATGACGAGGAACATTAGGCAAAATGAGTTATCATATTTGACCATTCTAGTTTCAAAATGGCAAATTGTTTGCAGGAAAGCAGTATTTTGTGAATGAAAAACGGTATTGTTACTCTGCCTCACGGATTTTACCTCAACCCCCATCCACCTAATGTCAAAAAGTAATATTATGCCATAGGGCTTCAAGTTGGCTTAAATGAATTTTTCCACTGGAGGCACAGCCTCCACACTTAGCAGGAACGAACTTTGTTGAAGCCCGTTCTGTAAAGTGTATAAAGGTGTAGTGCACATATGTACCAAATAGCTTTAATTTAAAACATTCTCCCACTTCGGAGGAGGGTGGGGCTCATTCCTCCTCGGGAACAATGAAACCCCAAAGTCATCTTCAACAAATCTACCCGCCCCTACCCCACTTTTAAAAACGTTCCGCTGTCGCTGAGTGATACGTACTGTCTTGTTTGTTACCATCATAAGAAGCACAAATATTATCAGCAAATTACATGTATCACAAGAGGATAATACAGAGGATGCAGTTTCCCATAACTTGGGAAGACGAGCTAAAAGTGTATCCGAAGCCTGGATAAAATTGGATAAAAGATACATAAATATATAATGAAAATAATAACTTTATCTTATTATGTTACCATATTGCATATATTTGTATATAATGTAAATACGAACGTTATTAATTATATGTTATAACGTATAGGCCTTCCGATTTGATACATTCGATTTGATACATTCCTACAACTTACTGGTAGTCATTTCTGGGTAGCTTCTCAAACAAGACTTTTAACAGCATGAAGAGTCTACAATCCTCGAAATAAGTCTTGAAACGCTTGCATGTAAATAAAGGAAAACTGTCACCCCCTCTTCTCCGTGCAATGTTGAGAAATGCAATGTCTTCAGCGGTTTCCGAATGTCTTCCAACATTACTTGATGGGAAGAGGGAAAGGGTAAATCATTCTTGTAGATGTCATTGCTATTCCCAAGCACAATATACGTCATTTCCATGATCATAAGAAATTCTTCATGGAATTTCGACAGAGTGTGCCAAGCGTTCCAAGTACTTTTTTCGAAGATTGTAGATAGATGAGCATAATTATGCATACCTGCAGAAACACAGTATTTATGCAACTCAGTTTCTTTATTTGTTTAGTAGTGCTCGTTCCCAAAAGGAAAACACAGCAAGTGAGCGTTTTATCACCCATAGAGCTGGTCTGGCCAAGTGGCCACTCGCAATAAACACTGTTTTACGTCTATGGGAAGCGAACCATAAAACCTTACTAGTTTCCATTGTAAACAAAGTTATGCTTCATTCCAAGATGTGACACGATTGGCTGTCACCATTTGACTATTTGATGCTGGGTCGGATTAGTCTATACACAGTGTCTCAAAAATATCTTAACCATTCTAAGCTACTTGTATCTAGCTGGAAAAACTATTCCGAAAACAATTTTGAAAGGAAAATACTTACAGAATTATATGAGAAACAAAAACGGACCCATTATTTAAACCAACTTAATCTTCCACATAGGGAGTATGAATTTCAAATGGGGTTACCTGAATGGGTGACTATCTATACCTCGATCCTGTGTAAAAGATTAAGGTCATGGAATTCAACTGGAATGTATTCACCTGTATTCACCTGTTTTTCGGGCTCTGGAAATAGGACTATTGCCCTGTAATGCCCACCTAAATTCATGCATGATAACTTAGGTATGCCATGGAAAATAATTACTTAAGTGGAGACTTGTTGCCACAGACATCCAACTCCAAATGTAAATCTGTTGAACTTCTTGGCTAATGCTTATCCATCCCTGTCTTGAAGCAAGTCATTGTTGGAGTATTTACTGTCTCGTTTGGCAGGTCATTCCAGGTATTTACCACTCTGTTGGAGAAGGAGTGCTCTCTAAGTCTACGTCTTGAGTGCTGCTTCATGATTTTGAGACTGTGTCTTCTGGTCACCGAAGTGTGGCTTATCATTTCAAACAGGGTTTCTTTGGCTACCGTATATCATTGTAGGGAGTCTCAATTCCCTCAATCTTTCTTCGTAAGACTTATCTTTCAACTGTGGTGCTAACTTATTGGCCCTTTTTTAGAATTTTTCCACCAGCTGGTTGTCTTTGTGATGTAGAGGGCTCCAAATGCAGTTTGCATATTCTATGGTCTTATACAGGGTTCTCAACATGTCTTCATCAATGAAATTAAAAGTCCTCCTAATGATTCCAACCATAATATTCGCCTTCTTCAACACCATTGCAACATGCTTGCTGAAGGTTAATGTTGGATCAAACTTTACTCCAAGATCTTTCTCTTCCTAAAGAACATACAAGTTCCTTCTACCTGTTCCTTCAGACATACTGTATGTATGAGGGTCTTGTTGGTTGCCATAATGCAAAGTGCAACATTTGGAGACATTGAAACCAAGCTATCATCGATCTGACCAATCACTAAGCTCATACATATCTCTTTGTAGTTTGTTGCAGTCATCTTTATCTTGAACATGTGTGAAAATCTTAGTGTCATCAGCAAAAACCTTAACGCAACTCTGCACTACATCAGGAAGATTATTGATGAAAACCACAAAAAAAATTGGTCCCAATACACTGCCTTGCGGAATGTCACACAGTACATTGGTCCATGAAGAAGATTTTCCATTTACCATCACCCTCTGTTTCCTTACAGTCATGAATGCCTCAATCCATTTCAGTATTGGACCATCAATGCCATGTGCTCTAACTTTCTTCAATAGCCGCTGGTGAGCACCTTTTTTGAAGTCTAAATACACTACATCTATTCCACCTCCCTCGTACAGCATACTTGTCCACATTTCCATGATTTCTAATAATTGTGTGACACATGACCTTCCAGGTCTAAAACCATGTTGATCCTCGCTAAAGAGATCATTGGCATTCAGGAACTCCATGACCTATCTCTTATAATGGATTCCAGTAATTTGCAGATCACAGATGTTAAACTCACTGGTCTGTAGTTTCCTGGTGACTTGACATTCCCTTTCTTTAAAATGGCAGTAACGTTGGCAATCTTCCAGTCAGACGGAAGCAGACCCTCACTCAGGGACCGGTTGAAAACTGTTGTTAAGTGGAGATGCTATAGTCTCTGCTGCTTCCTTTAGTATTCTGGGGTGAAGTCCGTCTGGGCCAGGTGACTTGGACGGTTGTTATTTCAATAATTTCTTCAGCACTTCATCCACAGAAACTGAAATCGTATTCAGAGTTTCTCCCTGGTGTCTGGTATATTACTGGTATCCTCATCAGTACATGCACTTGAAAAGAATAAATTTCAGCTCTTCCTCTTTGTCTTCGTCTGTATGTGCTGTGGACCCATCTACTCTAGTTAAGTCACTGATGCCATGCTTCACCTTCGTCTAAGAACGATATTTCCAAAAGTTCTTTGCGTTGTCCTTAATGTCCTCAGCAATCTTTCTTTCAGCTTAGCTTTCCGGACTTCTTTGATGGCAGTATTTCTGATACTACAGCAAGCTACATAGACTCTATACTGATGAGTGTTGGTGTATCTTTTCCGTGCATGGTACATTTTCTTAACTTTTTGTAATGCCTCCTTACTCATCCAAAGCGGTTTCCGCCGTTTTTCAAGTGTACATTCTTGTGTTGCCTTGGATTTTCCTCTTCCCAATCTACATCAGCCAACTCATTTCTCAGTGCTGTGTAATCTACCTTATCATAAAGAAATCTTTCAGGACTATTGTTGGCAGTTCGTCCATGCAACAGAACATATCTATAAAAATCACAACATGGTCACTTTTACCAAATGGATTCCTGCTTTCTATAGGTCCAACCATTCCTTCTGCATTTGTAAATAACAAGATCCTAACAGACTGGGCTTCTGTCCTTCTCGGAACCTTGTGTTGAAATCAACCATTGGGTAAAGAAGTTGTCTTACAGACAGTCTGATAGTGTCTACCCAGCAAACACAAAAACGTTTTAAATAAGTTATATTTTAGCTTTTGGTTTAGGTTAAAACGTTTTAATAATATTAAAATGTCGGGTTATATAAAGGTCATGATAACGTTTTAAAACGTTTTGTATGAAAACACACTACAACAATATTTTTAAATATTTTCAAAAAATGTTATTGTAAACTATTTTTGCAAACATTTTTGTCAAATATTGTGTCAATACTTAAATAACATTATGTTAAAATATTTGAACCCAGTAAACACAGAAATGTTCTTAAAATGTTTTTTTCAACACCTTTTAATAACAATTAAATGTCGGGTTATATAAAGGTCATGAAAACGTTTTTAAAACGTTATTGAAAATATTTTGGACAAACATTTTTCGCAAAATATTTTTTCAACCCCAAAATAACATTTTGTTTAGAATGTTTTGTATCAAGTTTTCAATAATGTTTTTGGAATGTTATTAAAACGTTTTATACCCTTTATATAACCCGACATTTAAACGTTTTCGGTAAAACATTTTTGTTTGCTGAGCAGTAGATTATCAAAAAATATTTTTTATGGTTATGAAAACGTTTTATACTCTTAATATAGCCTTTATATGACCCGACATTTAAACGTTTTCTGACAACCTTTTATAACCTTTTACGAATGATGTCGAAAACGTTTTGTGTTTTCTGGGTAGCTCTGCTTCGCTATGTTTTCCAGTCGATTTCGGGGTAATTAAAATCCCCGAGAATCATAAGATGGGAATTTTTCCTGCTGCTGGCTTTGTAAATTAATTGATACAAATTAGAATTATTGTCCATTGCTGAGTTTGGGCTTCTGTATATACAGCCCACCAATAGCTTGTCATTCTCCTTCAACTTAATTTCACACCAGATACTTTCTTGAAAAGTGTTATTGGTCCGCTCATCAACTGTTGTCTCCTTCATGCCATTCTTGGTATAAATACAACATCCTCGTCCTCCCTCTTTTAGAAAGCAATCAAAACCGTCAATCTCAAGCAAAAAGCAACATTTCTAGGCATTGTTGACATGGTACCTTCGCGAAAGAAAGTTTCCTACTATAAATACCTTTTGAGATGGTTTGTATGTTTGAAGGTGTAAAATTAACAATAAGGCGCCCGGTTTTACCGCCGTGTTCAGCAACTCATATCATCACAATACTTGTAAACAAACCGTGCTCGAGTTTGATTGACAGATGACGTCAGACGCAAAGTAGTCTTTTTTTATCTCTGTCTTTCATTTTACAATAGGCAATTTTTAGATTTGAAAAGGTAAAGAGATATTTGAGACACGTTGTTTACCCCAGCGTATTTTGAAACCATGTTACAGTTTGAGAATTTATACATTTGAAACGCAGTACAAATTCTACACACTCATTTATTAATGTTACATAAGGTACCCAAAGGTTTTTCAATGAAAAGATAAAAGAAAAAAATTACGGTACTAGGAAACCATACATTCTTATGGAATGGAAACGCATGTAACACCCTTTTGTATACAAATGTGTTTTTTTTAAATTGCACTTAAAGGGGCATTTCGTGATCCACAGCCTCATCCCCACTTTTCTCAAAAAAAAAGTTGAGATTTTTATATCACTGGAAACCTCTGGCTACATAATGTTTATGTACAAAATATTTCTTGCAGATTAATTCGTTTAGCAAAGATATCGTGAAATTTGAATTTCGTTCTGGTGCACCAGAACGAAATTACAACGTATTGTCTATGGAGCAGTGTAATACACATAATCATGCATACCTCGCAAACGCAATATCGGAATCAACTGAAATTTTGGGAATATGCTTTTTTCGTGGATATGTACTGAAAAATGTCATAAAAAGAGGATGATAGGATCACGAAATACTCCTTTAACAGGCTTAAAGACAATACATGTATATAAACTCATGTTATCAGTATCCTCATTTGGCAGGTAGAAAGTAAAATTTTACAAGAAATCAAATAAACATTACACTAAATCCACGGATAGAATGCAAAGAATGCATTTACAGGTGTTCGAATGCAACGAAATTTAATGTCCTTCCAAACTTCAAATGTGTGATAATAGCGCGTTTTATGACCAAAGTTAAATTTCGCCCCTTTTAAGAAGGTGTCACTATTAGTTTATGTGGCTTATTATGGCGCGATTTAATTAGAAGCACATTTCCTTACATTTCATCTCCTTCTTTGAACATTTTCATAAACATTTCATAAAGTTGATCATCTCACAACATGACGTTTTTGTGACATACCATAAGTGCACATTTATAAACTCAGTTACGTGATACTTCAAACTTATACAGGCTGTCCAAAAAGTCTCTAAGGCTATACATGACTCTCATAGTATGAAACACTCTGTCAAATTTCGGAAACATAGAAAATACTTTTATAATTATTCTGGCACCGCACTACTTGCTATCGTTCCTATTTGCCCAAAGACCTGACACAACCAGATCCTGCTGTGGTCAAAGACCACGAACCCAGTCAATGACTTTGGGCTTTCAAGTGTGTGTCCAAGTTCAATGACAATTATACATCTACCTTGTGAATGTAAGGGACTTTAACATTATTCAGTCATATGCATTCGTGTGCACCCCAGAATCAATGGCTATGTCTAGGGAGGCGTATACGCAAATCTCGCCACAGTACCGTCAAAAGTACAAGCTAATTAAACCATACTTTTAACATGATCGTACTACCTTTTTACTTCCACTTATTAAAGGCATCAACTGTGATGATTCTCATTTGGCAGCCAGAACATTTTATAAGAATTGAATTAAACATGAACCGGGGTGCGTGAGCGAACTCAAAAATAGCCCATAGATTAGTAACACATAGATTTGAATATTCCATTCACTCGGTCGGACATCCGGGAACATTGTCCCCTTCGTCCCCTTTGCACAAGCGCGCGCATTGCAACCAGCTCGAGAAAGGGGAACTACACATGCGCACACTGGTTTTACAAGGCTATTTCCCCTTTGTGACGTCAGCCCGATCAAGAGAATGCCTGTGCCTTCTAAGTGTATACTTGAATTCAGCAGACGCGTCGCCGTTACACTACTATTACACGTATCATCGTTATGTTATTGTCACTATTCTGGGACTCTTACTGCTCTCTCCCAAAGACCTTTAAAATATCACATATCCACCCAATGACCACTAAATCAGGTCCAATAATTCATTGCTTCATCCCAAACAACCCATACTTTCAAACATATTTCTCACAGGATGGGCATTCCTTACTGTGAAAGTCATATACTTACACCGTTATCCATTTCATATCGAAATGCCCCTCAAACACTTACACTATAGCAATTGAGATTTATATAGCGCCTAACATACAAGATCTGCTAGGTACTAAAAAGCAACAAACACAAGACTACAACTAAAAACTATACACATGATGCAAACAATGAGCCGTGATTGGGAAACCTTTGAATTATAAACCTTTAATACGCGACCATTATGTTGTACAATAATATAACGTTGATAAAGCTCCACATATTAAAATAAAAATGAAGCTAAATAAAACTTGCACATGATACAATCATACAGGTATATATTAGTCCCCCAATCAGGGCTCATCCTTTCAATTATAAAACATTCCTCTGTAACAAATGTTACTCATACATAATAATCTATGTATTTAAACGTGGAGTAAAATTCTTCAAAACGAAGTCCACATCTTTGCGACTAAATATATACTATACATGCCATTTTCGTATTTTGTTATTTACATATTGTCTTTCATTAATTCATTTGTAATTATTGAATCTCGCGTTGAAGCCATTTAAAATTGGCAACAATATTCTATGCTTCGGTGGGACTGCGGACTCTCTACCAATATTCATCTTTTGTAACATTGACCCAATTACAGCTAAATCAGGTCAAAAAGTCCATATCTTTCCCAAAGACCCACTTTAATATTTTTCTCACCGTATTCCCCTTACCATGCTTACGGTGAAAGTCCAGGGCTTACACTTTTAACGTTTTCATTAGTCTTTGTCAAAGACGCACGGGAGGGGACCCGCACCGAAGGGGAGGTCCGTGCCAAAGGCGCAAAACAAGGGCTTAGCTCGAGTATATCGCCGAAGGCGCGCGAGGGCGATAGCCCGACTCCTTCACATGTTGGTATCTCGATCGCAGGTAGTAATCAGTTTCGCAGTCTGTAACACAGACTACGTTTTCATACCATGCTTACTAACTTGCCCCTGAGCCGCTTATACAAAACATAGCAACTTACAAGGCACTAAACAAGCAATATATTCTATAAACATAAGACTACAACTTAATTTTACTATATACATGATGAAAACAGAGCCCTGGTTTAGTGAAAATTTATCATGATTATGTTGTGTCATAATTAGATGAAATTCCACAAATTAAACCGAAGGTGAATCTAACTAAAACTTCCACATGAATGTATTTCAAAACATGCATTAATGTTATTCAATATTTAGACAATCAGAGCCCTTTCTTTCAATTAGTAAATGTTCCTCTGTAACATATATAAACCATATAATACATATTTAATACTATACATGCCAGTTTCATATTATTATTTGTTATTTACATAATTTTTTATTGTTGCAAATGTTTCGCATTTGAAGCCATACTTGGCAATTCAACACGATTCTGTGCAGCTGTTTTGACTCAAAGTCAACTTGTTTGTGTATAAAACTCACGTTCTCACCCAATGACTGCTAAACCAAGTCCAAAAAGTCTGTATCTCCCAGAGACCCCACACTTTCTTGCATTTGTCTCACCAAATATGTGAGAGTCATATACACCATTATTCATTTTATGTTGAAGTACCCTTTCCACGAAACGCTTACTATAAACATAATAATTGAGATTTATATAGCGCCTAACTTCTAGGCACTAAATACGCACTACAAGCTACAATTTTATGACTACGACCACTTAAAAGGGCATTTCGTGATCCACAGCCTCATCCCCCCACTTTTATCCACAAAAAAATGATATATTTTTATCACTGGGAACCTCTGGCTACATAATGTTTATTTACAAAATATTTCTTGCAGATTAATTCGTTTAGCAAAGATATCGTGGTATTTTAATTTCGTTCTGAACGAAATTACAACATGCACATTGTCTATGGAGCAGTGTAATATATATAATCATGCATAACTTGCAAACGCAAAATCGGAATCAACTGAAATTTTGAGAATAAGCTTTTTTCGTGGATATCTACTGAACAATGTCATAAAAAGAGGAT
Organism: Amphiura filiformis; assembly: GCF_039555335.1. Taxonomy (NCBI): domain Eukaryota; kingdom Metazoa; phylum Echinodermata; class Ophiuroidea; order Amphilepidida; family Amphiuridae; genus Amphiura; species Amphiura filiformis. The sequence continues at coordinate 10,984 of NW_027305602.1, forward strand.
GCAAGGATCACGAAATACTCCTTTAATACACGGAACTATAATAGGCTAAACTATATACATGTTGAACAAAAACCGTAGCCATGATTAGTGAATCTTTAGATAACAAACATTTTTTACTTGACCATGTTGTGCAATAATTAGTTTTTTAAAACACATGTTTTCAAATGTACAGGTATATCATTCTATTGTTCACCAATAAGGGCTCATCTTTAGATTATAAGATATCGTAAATTGTTATGGTGAAACTTACACTCAAATGATCAAATCGAGAAGTAAGGATGGTTCAAAAAAGATATACAAAATTGTAAAAAAATATAATTATTTACACGCAAAGATTATAATTAGTAAGAAGTGATATATACATAAATACATCAAGCAATAACATCTGCATAGATACATGAAGCAATAATATCTGCATTTTCCAACCAACCTTTCTGTCACCAATCGCAATGTATCTGTCAAGGTATTACATAATTTTTTATCCACAATTATAAGGGATAATCATCAGATATATTTTGTGTACGAATTTTGCCTAATTGTTCCACTAATTGACCAAGAAACATGCATGGGCAATTTTAATCATGTTTATTTAACTGGATTTTGCAAAGAATGAATTATCAGTCATACTCGCATGATAATAAAAGTATCGCACCTCAATATCAACATGTCAGATTGTGTCTTTGTTAGGCTATTTTAACGTTTGCCATTTGCAAGGATTTTTAGGAAAGTAAGGGTTTCAAAATTGCCTAAATTTGTTGAACTTTGACGGGTTTCTTGTATGTTAATAGCAAATCATTTATTGTCGATTTAATGTTCCAGAAACCTGACGATCCCTTGAGTGACAATTATCCTTGTTTTCAAATGCTACTCAAAAAATACACAAAGATAAAATAAAAGCACACACGCCATACATAATATCTGAGTACTGTGATTCAGAGTAAATATAGTTAGTTATATATTTGCCCGTATTGCTTGTATATATATTTAAAAAAAAAGGCAGGAATTTATTACTAATAACCTGCATTGTTGTAGCAAAACAAAAGTTTAAAACCATATAATTATACGTTTTACTGTCACAACAAGGCGTCAAACTTGTTCAAAGTAACGGTGACATTCTTTACAAGTCTTTTACGTTACATACAACTTAACATAAATGTTAATTACTATTTACAAGGTCAGCCCTTCGTTTTCGCTTTTGGGCCCCTGGGCCCATACTATTTGACATAAAGGGCTCATTTACATACGTTACACAAGACTAGTGCTATTAATGATATACCAACTCGGAGCGCTGTAGCTATTTATTATTTACTGAAAAACTGTGCCCCTTTGTTTAGCATTTGGGGCTCTGGTCCCTAGCCTTAAATATCTGGGACCAAATGGGTAAAAGGCACATCTACAAATTAGGGCCCATACGTGTGCCACATATGAGCCCAGGGGGCATTGTAGTTTAAGAGCGAGCATAGACACTATGGTGTCCCGTATGTTAACATTTAGGGCCCTGTGGCCCATAATAGATGGCATGCTCGTACGTTTACATTCATGGGCCCCGGGACCCGTGACCTTTGACCTCTGGGGCCAAAAGGGGAAAAAGGCACATCTATGAGGCAGAGGCCTTTGTGGTTTTAGCGCTAGTGTTTACAGATTGACGTGTTCGATGGGGAAGGAGGAGAAGGAGAAGCAGAAACTCCCATATAGGGTATAATCTTCTTCCACGGTAAACCAAACAGCTTCCGTGGTAAACCTTATAGCGCCATCACTTGATGAAAGTACGTTATTAGTAGGCGTGAGTTAAAAGCTATCTGGGCTAGAACTATTGCGACTGTAGGGGTGAGCTTGCCTACAGGTAAAAAAAATACTCTTGGCGGTTATATTACACGTCTAGTTTAGGGCAACGGGGTGGAAAGGAGGGTAGGCCTACTACGGGGATGTGTGACAGATTCGGGGTGCATTTTGGTTTATTGATGGCCCTCAATTTCATGAAAATTTGGTTTAAGAATTGTTTTTATTTTATTTTTTTTAAATAAATTTGTGTCCCAAATTTTTATCGGAAAGTGTGCCATTTTTTTATTGTTACCATGGCGTGCGATAATAAATAGGCCTATTAATATGATTTTATTATTTTGTTATTAATTGAAAATCTAAAATAGTATAAAATGTTATATGATGCCTTAAATTAAATTTTAAAACGTTCTTCCAATGTTAATAACTATTATTAAATAATTCCTAACATCTCGGACAACACGCCCCCGGGAACACGCCCCCCTCCCCCAACACACACACCCCACACCCCGAGTACACCAACAACCACATGCCAAGTCTTGGCGAAAGTCTACCTTGCACATCGAGCACGCGCGCGTGCACCATCCAGCATTGTCCTCCCAAAATACACTACCCTATTACGAGCAATGGAATAGCCCGTCAATCATGCACAGTGGTTGCTCATGGAAGGAAGATTATACCCGATGTGACGCGGTTGCTCATGGAAGACAAGAAGGATTATACCCCTTTTCGAAACTCCGGGATAACAATATACCCTGCATGCTCTGCATGCGGGTATAAATAGTGTCCTTAAATTTATAACTTGAATTGCTTGAAGGAAACACTGGTGGAGAATTGGTCCGATCAACAACCTCATCTGCAGTGGAGATGAGGTTGTTGATCGGACCATTAGCCGTAAAATCCATGTCTATGGATTTGGTGGAGATGAGGTTGTTGATCAGACAATCCGCCGTGAAATCCATGTCTATGGATTTTAACACTGGTGCGGATGATGTTGTTGATCGGACCATCTTCCGTGGAATCCATGTTTATGGATTTAACTTTGTAGACTATTTCTCAGAACAGTCATTGCTCTTACATTCACATCTGTGAGTGGTGTCTGCTCCTTTGTCGGATTCCTCACCATCATTGTGGCTGATTTCCAGAGGGAAGTACAGATATCGGAAGTCGCTTGAGGTGAGAAATTCAACAGCGTCTAAAATATCTTTGTATAAAGAACAAAAGAAAATCCGAATTCACACTGTATACATTGCACAATAACCAAGGTGTAAAAATACTTGCGGGGTATGCGGCTCGAGCTGCCGAGTCCTTACAGTTTTCTGGGGGTAGAATTAGGGACCCATAAGAATTTTTGGTTAATATAAGGGCATTATTCCTGTCGATTTTATATTTATATCATGTAAGCTCGCCAAATACCTGTATTTTAGTAGTGAATTCATGGTGTTTTCATGGATTTTTTTAAACGTGCTCATATCTTTTTCCATTTGTTATGAAAAACAACCCATTTTGAGCGGCACGATCATATACCTCACATGTGTGTGTAACCCTTTCCCCGGAAAAATATGCAGGTACTGGTAGAATATTACAGCTCTCGATATAACCCTCATCTAAGGGACCGTTCACAAACACTTGTTGGGGGGGCTGATGAAAAAAAATTCATACCGAAATTTTTTCAGGGGCCCCTCCTTTTCAGGTCTCAAAATTTCAGGGCCTCCCTTTTTGACATGAAAATATAAAAAGCATATAAACTCAATTTTCCTGGGAAAATTTGTAATCATTTTTTTTTCAGGATCCCCCTTAGGAGGGTCAAAACTTTTAAGGGCCCCCATTTTGCATCAGCCCCCCTAACAAGTGTTTGTGAACGGTCCCTAAGTGAGCCATCTTTGTAATATGTGTATCAAAGGAAGGACGTTGTCACTGTGGATTTCCATAAACATCTATCTTTTTACGTGTTTACTGTTCTCTAATGGGTATGATGTGCTTGTGAGCCATTATGCAATTCAATTCAATCCTGGTTCTAAACACCTCACACATTTAGGGCGACATTTATTTTCACAAATTGTGCCAAAAAAGCATTTGTTGCTTTTCATAGATTTGCCGGCGGGCAAGCATACCATGGTAAGAATCCATGAAAATACCATGAATTGGTTCGGCGTTAGTAGCAAAATGATTATGTCAGTCCCGTGTTTTGTTTACTTTCGTGAGTTCCGATTCCTATGGCCGAAGATGTTTTTTGAACATCGCACTATGCTTCTGAGGGGACGTGGCTGCTACCACAATAGATTTTGCTACGGCGTTTCACAGATTTGTCACAACCTTGCATGACAACATAGTTGTGAATAAATTATGAAACCGTAGCCCTTTTACTGTATAACTTGACATATTAATGTTTACAATTATTTTTTTACAAGTTGCAGTATAACAAATAATTAATTGGTATAAGAGATTAGGTGTCCATGCAAAGATCAGAGTTGTCCTAAGTGGGTAGTACTACTATTACTTAGGCCTAGATGTGAAGGAAAGAGAACAACATAAAAGTTATTAAAATTAGCAAAATGCTAAACGTAATATACTTCCATTTTACTTGTACTGCATATGTACCAAGTCTCAGCTAGATAGTCCTTAAAATTACTTAGCAAATTAACTACAACTGACATGCAAATTGGGAGTATGTAGTTAAATTATTTGGCCTCGCTTTCAGTTTTCTGCTCCGCTAAATTGGAGTTAGCAGAGCCAAACGCCGCCAACGGCGACGTAGTGGTCAATTACGAAAATTGCCTATACCAAAGTAAGGATTCAGAAAAAGGATAGCTTGAAAAGTATATTAAAATTCCATATCATACTTGCCAAATCGTTGGCCATGGGTGGGTACTGGTAAATCAAAGTTATCACAAGATCAATTTGAATGTTCCTAAATATTGTAAAAAAAACATCCAAAATATTCCAATCATCCTAGGGATTCAGAAAAAAAGTAACTTAACCAGCTACCTGCGATGTACTTTTCTATAACTATATTTTTATATATTGTGGCGTGAAATGTTGCAACATGATAATCAACGTGAAAGTCCAGAGGATGATTTAAGGAAGCCCCATCATGCACTGCAAATGTGTTATCACCAGAGTTTCAACTGTCACTTTGCTTTTCAAATCCCATTGAATTCTGTGCAAAAGATGTTAAGAATTGTGCGTGTGTCATTATTACTTGGTCGATTTCAGATCTGAAGTGATGTATGCATGAAGGATAATTCACACCTTCTGTAGGTAACATAAAATGTGAAATCGACCAGCATTGTGAATGCGTTTTTATTGTAAATATATCAGTCCAAATTCAAATTTAACCATGCCCGTCAATGCAATGTGCGAGCAGTGGTGTCATGTTCACTCACACAGCTGTGCTAACCGCAAGCCAACACAGTGGCGTGGTGGGAAGTGCTTAAATCATCTTCTGGTGAAAGTCTGTATTATTCACAGTTATTATAGTTGAACTAGTGTTCCGATTTGCAGTATTTTAAAAAAAAACCGTTATGATTACCTGTCATCTTTCTGATATCTAAATAGGTTTGGGATGAAACGTGTGTAGATGGGGTTAAGAAGTGTACGTCTTCATACCTTGGTCTTAAGTAAGACGTCAGGTATCAAGTTAAGATCCATGTTTATGAAATCCTCCATGAATACGCCATGGAATACGTATCATGTTATGACGCTCACCCTTATCTTTGTAATAGTCCCTACTAGGAAATTACCTTTGTATTCGATATTCTCTTTAAAAAGAGTTTTATTAATAATATAACAGGAAATTGAGTAAATAAATGGCATGCCTATGTTCATATACTGTAGAATATCTCAAAAAACCAATGTTAAAATCACGGGGCTTCACCAGTCCCCTACACGCCCCTACACATCATCGAGGTTAGACGGGTAAAGTGGTTGGTCAGTTTATTCTAAAATGTAAGCAAAGTATAACCAACAACTTCAAGCATTAACTGAATGAAATGTATTGAAAGAATCAATTACTGTAGTAAAGAACTGGGTTATTAAGAAGACAATTTAGTACCTGTGATTTAGGTGCGTACAGCTCCGTCATCATCTTTATCATCTGAACTTGAAGTTGCAGGATACGGGGACTCCTTGGTGCTGTGTTCCGTTCTCTCCGTGGTGTAGCCAGAGGCCCCAGATGGGCTATCCGCTTGTGTCTATAACAGAGCAAAATGAGAATTAAAAGTACAGGTGGGGTGTGTTTGCAATTGGAGAGACCACTTAAAGCCATATTATAACATTTCTTTAAAAATAGATTAGTATTTATTTTCCATAAAATGTTAGCTTTTACTGTCAGATATGCCCCCATTTAATTTTGAGCCGAACAAGTTAGGTAAAGCCAAGAAAATTGGAATTTACTACTAGCGCCCATGCATGTTACTCTACGATTGTAATACAGTACGATCCTCTGGCGTGCGTGTATGTCCCGCACGCCGTGTACGTAGTACTGTGTTATGAACAACACATACGCGTTCGACTAATATTTCTATCGTAATAATAAAACGACGGTTCCGGCGGTTTATTCAAAATCACGGATTTTGACAAAACTACAGCACCTTAAGTATTGATTTTTGTAGAGAATCTTTGTTTACTAAAGTACATTACAATCGTGTAAAAACCTGAATTTAAAATTGTTTGAGGGCGTTCTTCTCAGCAAATGTTATAATATGGCTTTAAGGGATCTGGAATGAGCGTTTTTAGCGTTTCGACAGTATTTTTGTGGGACACGAGAGCGTATCAGACATATCAAATTGTATTCTGAATACGGAGAATGCCTTTCTGATATCAAATAATTTTTATTTTTTAAAATTCACGATATAATACAAATTTTATGACAAATTATTAAAATTTGATATTTTTCACATTTTTGATATATAACAGCCCTCGAAGTAGATTTTATAAATCTAATGATATATTCTTATAGTGTATGTAGCTGGGAGGAAAAAGCCGACGATCAATTGAAAATTTTGACCTTTCATATTGAAGATATGGATTTTTTCCCAAAAAGACCTAATTTTTTGTGTGTTTTGGGAAAAAAATCCATATCTTCAATACGAAAGGTCAAAATTTTCAATTGATCGTCGGCTTTTTATCCCACCTACATACACTTTAAGTATAAATCATCAGATTTATAAAGTTTACTTCGAGTACTGTTAAATATCAAAAATATCGATTTTAATGATTTGCCATAAAATGTGTATTACATTGCGAATTTCAAAAATCAAAATTATTTGATATCAGAAGGACATTCTTCGTATTCAGAATGCAATTCGATATGTCTGATGTGCTCTAATGTCCCACAATAAATACTGTCCAAACGTTCATACCCCATACCCCATCCCTTAATGATGTTTATTTTTCATTGTTCTATTGTCCCGAGGTGTACATTTGTTTATTGTATTTTTGCCACCCTTGGTTTACTCTTAGCTTACTTTGATTCCACTGGCAACATTTTCGAACTCTTTCAATGCATTAGTCAGCTGAAGGTGTTTGGTTTCCCCCTGCAGTGCATCAATGAGGGCATTGGGCCAGGCTTCCTCTTTGCAATGAAGCAAACATTCTAACAGTGTCTCGACATTTTCCATTCTTTGGTGGTCGCTGGATTCTTCAATCTTTGTGCGCACGTATGACGGTATGAATGTCAGACGCGGTGCCAACATTTTAGGATCCATGTCCGCTTCTAGCTTTGTCCTCTGGCGCTTCAGTACAACCCTCCATCTCAATATGTTTTCAGACACGCCTAGTGTTTAAAAAGAATGTTTTATGCTTTATTTATTATAAGTATTATGAAAGAAAGAAAAAAAGAAAGAAAGAAAGAAAGAAAGAAAGAAAGAAAGAAAGAAAGAAAGAAAGAAAGAAAGAAAGAAAGAAAGAAAGAAAGAAAGAAAGAAAGAAAGAAAGAAAGAAAGAAAGAAAGAAAGAAAGAAAGAAAGAAAGAAAGAAAGAAAGAAAGAGACAAGACATGTGGTCCTGCGACCACGAACACACTAGTTCTTTGTTGTCGACCGGAATTGACCCCTTAATGACATTTGACCCTATAGATACGGACTAATGTTAATGAATGTGTGGAAATTGGCGTCACTCACCTAAGCTGTTCGTGAAGATGCATTTTAAAGGTATTTTGTTCTGGACCCGAAGTGACCCCTTAATGAATTTTGACTCCAAATAAAAAAAATCACATATACAGTGGGTAACAACATTTCTTTTGTGAACATACCGTCACTGTGGCATGTTTTTGTTGGCTAATGAAAATGAAGGTATTTGGTTTTAGACAAGAAATAACCCCTTAATGACCTTTGACCCCAAATCTGTGAACGCCCCATATACTTTGTAACATAACGCTACAGAAGTAATAATTGAACTGTCATGTTATGGACATACTAAACCACAAGTTTCTAATTGTCGTAATTTGCTCGCATATGGCTACAAAATGGAATATACATTTGGAAATGAATTTGGAGAATACCTTCTGTTAATAAAATACTATGCTGAGCCACCAGCCTGGCTGACTCACGCTCCGGTAATTTCAGATGATTGAGGTCAGTAATACATCAAAGAATGTCTTCCTATTCATGAAAACAAATAGATAATCAGCTTATCGGATTAAAAGCTTAGAGGGAAGGTATTGCTGCTCAACGAGTGTTTGTAATTAACAGAAGGTTTTCTCCAACTTCATTTCCTAATGAACGCAAAACTTGCCACTGTTAAGTACTCACCTGGACAAGTATTGGCCCATTTGTCCAGCAAAATCTCCTTAGCTTCGATCAATTTGCATGCTTCCAAAGCCTCGATGATTGCTTCTCTCGTAGCACCCTCTCCATTAGTGTGCCGCCAGAAACGTAACACGTTAATTGACTGGAGTTGAAAGTCCTTTGTATCTGCTTTCCGGACAGCATTCTCAATATCTGGCCCTTTTAGGCCAAGTTCCACAAAGATATGATTTAGATCATCCCATCCAAGTTCAGCTTTGCGTGCTACATCAGAAAGGTCAGTTTCAGATATACCTAGATAAAGAAAAATAATATAGTATACATAATTAAACATAAAGTCGGTGAGACCTTGATTGATCCCATTTATCTGTAAGAGGACACGATATTTCGTGCCCCTAACTGTCCCCCGACGACCCTGGTTTTTCTTTGTTCCATTATGGCACTTTTAAGGTGTTTTTCATACCTTTACAAAAACATCCACATCTTCTTTTCCTTGTTCCGCTGTTCCACTGTGGCGGCCGTGGCCACATTCTTTTTTTTCTCTGTTCCGCTGTGGCGACCGCGGCCATATTCGTTTTTACTCAGTTCGGCTGTGGCACCCTTCAAGGTGTTTTGTCTTTAATGTAGCGCACATGTAAGAAAAAACACCTTGGAGGGTGCCTCAGCGGAACAGAGAAAAAACGACGAATGTGGCCGCGGCCGCCACAGCGAAACAGCGGAGCAAGGAAAAGAAGATATGGATGTTTTTGTAAAGATGGAAGTACATGTGTACTGTTTTCAAAATTTCAGTCAAATTTGGAAACAAGTCAATTTGTTTATCATGTTTGCCTGCTGGTTTCTAAATCAAAGAAGATATTCTAAAATTTGTATAAAAAGTCGTGTTATATTATAACCATGACAACGATGGTGTTTTTCAAACAGTCATTGTTTTACCTTGGTTTCTCTCCGTGTCACCAGAAGCCGGGCTATCCACTTCTGTCTGTAACAGATCAAAAGGAACTTGTTCAAATCAGAATCTACTGGTGGAGTATGTTGGCCACAACATGATTACATTATTGCTTTAATTTGCAGCTATACATATGCAGCAGAAAGACCATTATGATATTATATTTAACACTGTTTTTATAGTATTGTTCCCGGGGGTATTGTTGTTCTAAATTTTGCATTTGTTTGCTTATGTTTATTTTTAACCTTTTGTCGCCTTTAGTTTGGCGTCAGCTTACTTTGTTTGCTCTGACAACGTTTTGGAACTCTTCTTTCAGTACTTTAGCCAGATGAAGATGTTTTGTTTCATCCCGCAGCGCATCAATGAATACATTGGGCCAGGTTTCGTCTTCGCAGTGAAGCAACAATTGTAACAGTCGTTTGACTTTCTGTGTTCTTTGGTCGCTGGATTCTTCTATCTCTGTGCACATATCAGGTGCTAGGAATTGCAGACGTGATGCCAACATTCTAGGATCCATGTGGGCTTTCAACACTTTCCATTGGCGCTTCAGAACCATCCTCCATCTCGTGATGTTTTCAGACACGCCTAATGAAATGAGGAGTTCAGTTCAATGCAAGTCTTAATTCACAATGTAATATAAACAATTTATGTTGATAATACGAGAATACGATGCATATGAAACGTAAGCCCATCACATAATAAACAAATAATGAAATAAGCCAGAAATAAAGCAACACCCGACATGGATTAAACAAGCTTGATTATAGCAAAGGCTTGTATCATCGAAGCTTTAAGTATCGTTGTGATAATGCTCATGACCAAATATAACTATTTCATCAGAGCTATATAAAATGCTGACAATAATACGACTGATTCATGTAGCCACTCACCTGGTGTAAATACGTCATCACTGTAACCACTTTTTGAATGCTGCACAAAATAAAATTCAATTATCCCGTTATTGATACTGATGGTTAACTCGAAAACTAGTTAAAATGGAGATGCCCAATATTTATTGGTATAACTTATGTAGTTCCATTTCGCATTCTATTGGTCAGTGTATGGCGACTAAGCAATAATGTGTTTTTTAACTGTACCTTATCATGTACGAGCTGATAAGAAGGTAACTATCAATGACTTTGTCTGTAATACGATATATCGTAATATAGAATACTTTACATTTATTCATACCTTTGCTTCAAATGTCTGTATCACCTCCTTTACGGCTATCAAGGCATCCTCATTGGCTACAAGACTCAGCTGACTCAGCAATGTTTGCAGCATTCCGATTGTCATCTTCCTGTTGTTCTTTGTACACCAGGTCTTTATGATATTGTTGGTGGGGGATTCCTTGTTGGTTATGCTTTCATCTGCAATGCGATCCACTACATGCGCTGCGATCCCTAGAGCCTTGCCGACCGATCTGTAGTCTTCTTTCCATTCTTCGTTGATCACGTCTAGTCGTTCAAAACATCTTCTAACTATACCAATTGGAAGCCACTCATATCGACATTCTGAGCCAAGTTCTTGTAAGAACATCTTGTCGTAGCCTGGAAACAGGATATTGGTTACATCCTCTTGTTTTGCATATCGATCCAAGAGGCCATTGTTCCTTTCTGCTTGTATAAGATCGTTCCTAGTATAGGTCAAGACATCGTCAAGATTCTTGCTTGTCTTCAGCGAGTCTTGGCTGATGAAGTTTACACTAAAGCTAGTACCTGGAGATTTCTCAGTGATTTCTGATTGGATAAGATCAACAGCTTTCTCTAGATTGGTGTTACAGGCCTCGATGTTATCTTTGTTAGGACACATGGCAGCGATATTGATGGCGCGCCTAGTCTTCGTCATTTGAACCAGAACCTCTACAAAACCACTTTTAAATATCACAGCCGAGCGTGATACCCTCGGGTATTTGTTTTCATCGAGAATTTTCTTCTGTACAGAAGGGAAAACGTTTGGGTTAAATATGTCTATATCAGCTACGCATTCTATGCTTTGTCCTCTCACATGGGTGTTTTGCGCCTCCCAAACAATCTCTGGTGCGTCATTTGGAAGTTTTCCTGGCCATAGGTACATGTTGTCCTTCGTCTCGTGAACGAGATCCATGTGGTTTAAAAGTTGAAGGAGTTGCGATGTATCCATTTTGTCCGTGAAGAAAGCGCACAACTCTTCCAGGGAGTAGTATGTCTTGTTTGGAAGAATTGGGAACTGTCCTGCAAATTCTTCTCCTGCAAACGCAGCTCCGATTACATTTGTTGTAAACCATCGCGTATTAAGGATAACCTGATCTTCCTTTTCATCGAATTTGGCCCAATAAACCTGAAAATACAGAAATTACTCAACTAGATGTGGTCCTGCGACCACGAAGACAATCGTTCGTTGTTGTCGACCGGTTGTGATCCCCATAACCCTTAATGACATTTAACCCCAAATCTGTTAACATCTTATAGACATTGGCTAATGTCAATGCATACGTGCAATTGGCGTCACTCAGCTATGTTTTTTGTGGCAGAAGCTGCAATTTGAAGGTATTTCGTCTCAGACCAGAAGTGACCCCTTAATAACCTTTGACCCCAAATAAAAAGAATACCACATATACACTAGGTAACAAGTTGAATTGTTGTTACTAACAACAATTCATGTGTGAACATAAACGGCTCTCTGCTATGTTTTTCCTGGTTAGTAAAAAATGTTGACGGCATTTGGGTTTAGACCGGAAGTGACCCCTTATTAACCGCTGACCCCAAATAAAAAATGTCACATATACACTGGGTAACAACAATCACGGCTCTCTGCTATGTTTTTCTTGGCTAGTAAAATGGTTGCAGTTATTTGGTTTTGGACCGGAAGTTACCCCTTAATGACCTTTGACCCCAAGTTTCTGAACACCCTATAGGCACTGGCTAACGTCAATTCATATTATTTCCATCAAAATCACACACACATAATAACACCAACAACTTTTTTTTGAAAAACAAAAAAAGATAGAGGATGTACAACTAAAAGCAAAATCCTGAAAAAACGTTGCACCACCCGACAATTAAATTTAACACTCACAGACAAACAAGACATGACAATTGCGATGGCCGAAAAAACACAAAACACATTATAGATATCATAAGAAAAGATCATTTCAATATATTCATTCATTTCATCATTCATTTCATTTGGCTACGAAGCAGGCGACTACAAATTTTTTCCACGTATTACGATTTGAAGTGAAAGCAGTAATGGCATCTGGTAGTAAAAGTTGTCGTAGTTCTCCAACAGTTTTTGCACGTAAGACAAGTAGGATGTTCGTTGCCTTCCAGATCTTCTTTTACCATGCAAAGCATATCTTCTATAGAGTTCATCTTCCTGCATCCTCAGGATATGTTCCAGGAATCGTAGTTGTCGTGACTTGACAGAGTTGATAAGAGGCTCAGTGTTGGTGATTATATAGATCCTTTCATTTCTGACATTATCAGTGCGCTTGATGTTCAGTATTATTCTGTAACATGATGTACCAAATGCGTTGATATTATTTTCTATGTCAGTAGATATCACCCACGACTCACAGCCATAAAGCAATAATGTAACACAAGTGGTGTGAAAAGCTTGATTTTTGTTGCAATGGAGATTGTGGGACTTCTCCATAGATACTCCAATTTCCAAAATGCATACCATGCAAGTACTGTGCCTTTCGTCGGGAGAGGTCACTGGTACTATAGAGCCGATCATGGAACAATGATATTTAAAATCGGTGACATACTTGATGGGTTCTTCGTATACTTGGAGTGGTGACTGTGGATTGCAGTTCAAGGTCATGTACTCGGTTTTAGGAACACTGATGATTAGACCCAGGCTTTCTGCTGCAGCCGCTGTTCTGGTCAGCCGTGCTTGTGCCCGTGGAATGGAAGATTCAAGCAAGGCAATATCGTTAGCAAAATTCAAATCATTCCAAACCTTGGCGTTATTTTTTTTCAACATCACTGTCAGTCCCCTCGGTAGCCATCAGGTAGTCGATGAGAACAATGAATAGGAATGGAGCTAGAACACACCCGTGCAAAACCCGAGTAGGTTTATCCTTCGTGTAAGAGGACACGAAATTTCGTGCCCCTACATGTGTTTATTTTTTGTCGGTGGCACCATGTGACAGTTGTTTATTTTTAGTCGTTGTTTCTCTTTAGTCATAATAATTTAGACGCCGAGTCCTTATTTTGCTTGTTACACCCTGTATATTATATGGGTTACCCTGTATAATGACTCCCATTGTATCGTTTCTGAAATCGTCTGAGTATATGCTCTCAGAATATATATACTTGTGTTGGGTTCTAATGTAAACTTTTGAAGTTATAGTACCAAACCTGTAAAAGCATGTGATTTGTTTGAAAAATTCACATGCGACGCAACTGGTGCCCAACATAAAAAAACATGACCATAGGGTAAGAAAAAACACATAACGCCACGCCATTAGCGTTGCAATGGAAGTCAAATGGGGAACGTGTCGCCCTAGATGAATTTAGCGCCCCTGATGGATTGTAAGCCCCTTCCGAGAGGCGGAATTCTGAATTTTCTAGACCACGCACCATGGGCGTCAATCCCGGGGGACAGGTTCCATGTCCACTTCACATATTTTGGACGGGGAACACAATATCAAATGGCCTCCCCACAGGACCGTCGCCACTGGGTGCGGCACCCTCTGTCGATCCCTAGAAAAGGGGGAAAAAGGGAGAAAGAAAGGGGGAGAGAAGGGGAAGAGAGAGGGGGAGGGGAGAGAGTGGGGATAAAAACTATATTCAGTTCGTAATATAGGCCATATTGAGCCTGTATATGGGGCCTACAATGATGTTGGCTAATGGCCAGGCGTGTTTAGGTGATGTGAACGATCGACAAAATATAATGTGCGCATCCCATCACCCTTCCGCACCGCGGCCTTCGTCAGCACCAATGGAAATTGCCATGGGCATCTAGGCGTAGATCCCAGTGGGGATGGGGAATAAATCCCCAATATATTGGGGGATATAGGGGGATGGTCCATACAAGCACCGCCATGTTGACACCTGTAGGTGGGTTTCTGACCAAATTACCTTATATTTGGTCATATAAACATAAAAGTACAATTTATTCCACTTTTGCACCATAATCCATCAGTTTAGCTTCTAATATGGTAAATTTTTCTCGAGCTTCGAGCGCATTTGTACCATAATATGATTTTGTCACTAGAAAGATCTCGATTCACTGTACTTCAAGAAATATTTTCCAAATCCACCCCTTCCCCAGTTAAAAAGAAATCTACGCCACTGGCCATAGGGCAGGGTGGCAAGTGATGCACTAAATGGCTTCAATTTGGAACTTCGTTTGAAACTTCAATTTAAAAACTTCTGGGGGGGGGAGGACATCACTCCGCAGACAACCAACCCCCTGTTAATGAATAAACAAGTGAAAAATGATGGCCCAAATAGCATCGATTCGGACATTTATTTGGCAAAATTGTCCAACCTCTTTGGGAAGAATATCCCCTTAGACACCCCCCTGCTTATGGATAACCACTAAAAAATGATGCACCAAATTGCTTCAATTTGGACCTTCATTTAGCAAAATTTTCCAACTTCGGAGGTCAGACCCCCCTGCGCATGTTTAAACAAGTAAAAATGATGCACCAGATGGCTTCAATTAGGACCTTCATTTGGCAAAATTGTCCAACTTCGGGGGGGGGGGGGGATCCCCCTCAGACACGACCCTGCTTTAATATGTATAAACAACTTAAAACTGATACACCAAATGGCTTCAATCGATTAATAATAATAATGATACACAGATTTAGAGAGCGCTTTTTAAATGAAAAAACAAAGCGCTATGGATGCAGTTGGAAAGTTTGAACAAGGCACAAGCTGCATCACCCGGGATGGCAGGATTAAAGGTGATCATCAGCTGGACATCATCAGCATAGAGGTGATATTGGAGGCTGTGATTATGAATAATGTTCCCAATGGCACGAGTGTAATAGGTGAACAATATCGGGCCAATGACCGATCCCTGGGGGACACCATAATTAAGTGACAATGCATTAGTGTACTGTAGCATTGTATCGTACATGCGAGAGAGAAATGCTTACATTGAATATTAACAAGTTCGCGGGTTGAACTGATAGAATGAAAAGAAACACAAAATAAAATAGTTCATGCATGAAATTGTATTGTTGCGGAATGAATCTAACAGTTGACCAAGATCTGATGACTTCAAATCTATCATGAATTATGTTTCAGCATAAAATAAAACAAACAAAGAAAGATAGAACGCCCCAATCCTATTGACCTGTTTTTTTGCTTAACTGGTATGTATTTTTTACATAATTCAAGGTTGTGTGAAAAATACCTATTTGTTATAGGGTTCATATGCTACATAAATGTTATGTATTTTTTACATAATTTGTGTAAAATATTACATAACAATTATGTTGTAAAATAGCTGAGGTAAAACAATCTACATAAAAGTTATGTAAATATTTTACCTGTGAGTGTACTACATTTACTTTTTATGTCGAAGGTAGGTCAAACTATACTTTTTCTGAATCCTTGCAATGAGAGGAATAATCTGGTGTGCTTGTTAGCCAGATTTAAGCAACTTTAAAATTTGACCACTGTGTTGACCTTTAACCTTGAATATGGCCGGAGTGCCGGGAATTATTAATGTGTTGTAGGACCATAAAAGGAAGTTAAAAAAGTTGGTTTGACAGAGTCTTGGGGATGCACATTAAACCTTGGTATATACACTGGTATTGGTATACATCTTGGTATATATACTGGACTATTATAATAGTGCCGTATATAGTAAATACGACACTATGTGATGCACTTTTTTCTACTTTTTGTACCATTTTTGTTTACTATACGCCAATTTAATTATTTAATTACTTAGTTAATTACTAGTTAATTACTTAATTTTCAGCTTTGGAACTTGGCGTAATTGAAGAGAAGATTTAAAACCTATATAACAAAAATGGCAAAAATGAACAAAAAATTACGATACGTCACTATGTGATGAACCTGACGATATGTTATACATGTATAATACGAGATAGTATTCTGTTTCAATTATATGATTGAACGGGTTGCACAGCAATTTCATCATTACAATGTTTACAATGCCAAAATCTACTATTAATATGTTCACGAAATTCTTCAGTAGTCACATCACTACAATAGTTTATATGAACATTTTTCTTTGTTATTTTCTTTGTTTTTTCTTTACGTGTTTAAAGCACACAGCACACAGACAGAAAAAATACATATGTGCACGTGGCGTCACTCTGCAATGTTGTTTGTGGAAGAAGAAGCATTTTGAAGATATTTTGTCTCGGACAGGAAGTGACCCATTAATGACCTTTGACCACAAATATGTGACTACCCCGTCAAGTGACGTCATTGTGCTATGTTTTCTTATAGAAGAAGAAGCATTTTGAATGTCGAAATTCACGGTTTTGACCTTAAACCGGATGTAGTGACCCCTTAATGACCTTTGACCCCAAATCTGTGAACACCTCAAACGTTTGCAAGTGCATAACTGTACGATGTTGCTTGTGGGAAAAGAAGCAGATTGACAGAAAGAAATCCGCCAGAAACAATAGACGTAAAGCGACTCTCTGATCAAATTAGTATAGGTCACCCGCAACGATTGTTACAGTACTCCGTTACCATAAGGCCTACAAAAATGTTTCATTGGCGTAACATGAGAAAAAATAGGGTAGGTAGGAAAGGATTTTTTTAATTATTATTATTTTAGTATATTCAATGACATTCTTTAAAAAGTTAACCATGCAACTTTTAAAGTGGTAATTTGCAAAAAAAGAAAAAAAATAGGGTAGGTCGGGTTACGCCAATCAAACATTTTTAGGCCTAATTTATATATACGACCTTAAATATGATATTCCACCTCCTCATCTTTATTTGTTATTCTTCTTCTTCTCTAATTAAGAAAGAAAACATAACATACCTCTCCCATCAAGTGAAGATATGACGTAGCTGCTTGGAGGGTGTCCTCATCCATTCCTGGATATTTCTTTTTGACTCTCTCTTGGTATTCCTGCCATCTGATGACGGGCACAACTTCTTCACGCCAAGGTTTGATTATCTTTTGCATCTTTTCGCACAACTTGGGAAGTTTATCCGTACCCTGAAAGATTTATAAAGCATAGTCAAGGAAAGTATCGTATTTACACACAAAAAAAAATTCATATTTTGGAATGAAGTGTGGAGGACTTTGGCGTTTCTGCCAAAGCAAACGATTTATTTGTGAATCTGTTGAACTGACAATGGCTTATGGCTATGTTAACCGTAGAACTACGAAGGGGAAAGGGTGGCACCACCCTAAGGGTTTCATTCGTCACAAAACAATTCGCGTCTTTACGCCCAAACGACTTTTAAGATAATCGTCGATCCATCCTTGCGCTCATTTTAGTGATAACATTTTTACCCCAGAACCTTAACCGGGGGTAGGACCGACCATCAAAAATGACCATAGGGGGAGGGGAGGCCGACCATAGTAAAATCTATGATTTTCATTTCAATCTTTTAATATTATTCTTAGAGATATTGACTTTTTACACTTTAATTTGAAATAGTCATTTCCTTTTATATTTTGCCAAAAATTAGATGAAAATCGCATGCTCGTAGAATTTTTAGCCGAAAATCAATTTTGACTATACTTCTGTGCATTGCCAGAATTTCCAAATTTTGCAAGAGTCCGCTCACATTATGACGTCATTATGTGGGGAATGTTTGTACTTATTTTGGTATCACCGGATAGAAGAGACGCATAGCTATACATTAGTACCAAATATAGCGGTATATGATGTTTATAATTGAAAATTAAGGTAGCAACAACCCCCCTCGTAGTCAGTGTTACAAAATATGGTTCGATAGTTCTAGGGTTAATGTTTTCTCGTATTTAAATTATTTCTCTATTTTATATATCAGCGTATCTCACCACAATCGCCTGCCTTCGGGTTTTTAGGATCCTTTTCAGAGTTTCTACCCCATTACACCTTGCATCCCGTCCATCCACGAGGATCAGAGATTCGTCGAATTCTAGCGTTCCAGCGAATGCATCTCTCGAGTCTTTGAGACATTTTCTTGCTAAACGTTCTCCTTAAATAAGAAAAGAATAACATTTCAGAATAAGCATGACATTATGAGTACATACAGCGAAAGAAACATACAGGTTGTCAGAAAAGTCCCTTTATTACCGTTTTGAATGTTCATAACTCCAGTATTCAGTAACCGATGCAAACATGAAGGTTTCCTTGCATAGAGAAAATGTATACAATAAAACTCCAAAACAATCTCCAAATCTCAAGTTTCCATTACCTTCTCTCAACATCTAGACAAATTTCCCACATTCACTTCAATTGCAATATTAAACAGTTGTTACAAGCCGTAAACATGGTAAATATTCAAGGCCAAAATTACCTTTTCCCAGTTCTCACATGAATGCACGAAAAAAAAACACGATTTGTATAAGTTAACAAACTCTAAAACCTTAATGAAAAGTATAATATGATTGACGATGATTCTGCACATACATAAAGGCATACACTCTTAATAGAGATTACACTATTAATTACTATTTATTCGGTACCCTTCTTCTTGTTGATTACAAAGTTCTGTTGCACTCAATGTTCCGGACGACTGATTTATATCCTAATAAAAACTTTTCCTGAGCAGATCACTGTTCAGCAAAGTTCATTGTAGGCTTGAATTTATATATCCTTTGTGTATAAAATCCTCGCACAGATGATCATATCCAAAATGGTGCTGCTTTCAAAAATCACTCACTTTCTCCGGGTAATGGGTTGTTTTCTGCACTGACCCAGCAAACACAAAAACGTTTTAAAAACGTTTTAAATAAGTTATATTTTGGCTTTTGGTTTAGGTAAAAACGTTTTAATAACATTAAAATGTCGGGTTATATAAAGGTCATGATAACATTTTAAAACGTTTTGTATGAAAACACACTACAATAATATTTTTAAATGTTTTCAAAAAATGTTGTTGTAAATTATTTTTGCAAACATCTTTGCCAAATATTGTGTCAATACTTAAATAACATTATGTTAAAATATTTGAACCCAGCAAACACAGTTATGAAAACGTTTTATACTCTTAATATACCCTTTATATAACCCGACATTTAAACGTTTTTTGACAACCTTTTATAACCTTTTGCGAATGATGTCGAAAACGTTTTGTGTTTGCTGGGGATCCACTTTATTGAGAAGATATGTTGTTTCATAAACCATACTCCAGCAAGTTGACAGAAGAAAATTAATCCCAATGCAATACAATGTTCACATTGAGACATATGGCGATTTCCAAGATACAAAATTAGATCAAATCTGATCAAAATGAAATCCCCCCTAAAATATCTTCATATACTCAAACGCCTGCATAAATTCTTGAAAGGGGTTCCCATCTCTCAACTCACATCCCTGCCTCTCCTTATCAGGCACGTCACCCGCCCTATGAGTCAAGCAGATTTTCTCTGCAGAAAGTCTCGCCGTTAGCGACACTTGCTTGAGAAACACACATACCGGTATTGATGTGTTGCATTTGAGGTGTACTTTTGAAGTTATGACGGTTCAAAATAGTAAAGAGAATTTTGGGACACTCTGTACATATAAGAAAATGGCATACAACGCTCAGTGCGTTCTATTTAATGATTGTTATTTTATTGACAACGGTTGAGAAGAGATAAACAGAGTAAAGAAGACAAAGGGCTTTAGAAGTAGTAAGAACACTGAAGGAAACAATACATAATGAGACAAGAGTAGAGTATGATATTTTTAATTTATTTATAACAATTTCAAGACATGCAATCAACATCGCAGAGGCTTGCTCAACAGGGAAAACACTAAACGTGGAGCATCCAGAAGTCCTCAAAACAAAAAAAGATACACAGAAGAAAATAAAGTGAAAAATTCATAGGACAAAGACATACATGAAACAAACAAGTGACAATTTGTACAGGAAATCTTTAAACGACCACCAAATAGAAATACTGCCCTCATAACAAAAAATGAACGGCATTAATTAAGCATTAAAAATAACAGATATGTGCATGATTTTGGCCAAATTTGGATTGGTTATGATTAGTAACAGTGGGGTAGCTAGTGGGGGACCCCCCGCTCGTCATGGCCGTCGGTCCATGTAAGGCCGTCGGTAGACGGAAGGTTTTGGTGAAAAAAAATGGGTTAACAATAGACTATTTTTAACCCAGGGTGACCGAAAAAAGGGGAGAATTATAGAAAAATTGTGAATGAAATTGAATTTTACATAAAAATTTTGTGTTTTTATGTTGGTATATCGCCTATAATCCTTTTTTTTTTGCTCTTCACTTTTTTCAAACCATGCAAAAAATTTTGGGTCAACAAATCACAACTTCCGTCGGCAAAAAATATTTCCGTCGGTACATTTACAAGTTGTGCCCCTCGGTTCAAAAATCCTGGCTACGCCACTGATTAGTAATGTTAAATCCTGTCACCCTTTATTGTTTGTTTGTTTGTAAGCCTGAGCTTTTAAATTCATTATTTTATGTTTGTTTGTTTGTTTGCATGCATTACCAAAATATAATAAGGCCTTGCAGTTCTGTTTTGAGGAGAAAGTTGAGAAACTCACAGATGAGCATATAGAATGTTGGCTGTTGGGTGTGGACTGCTGCCTGCTGAAATATTCATTCACCTAGTGAATGTTTAACATGATAATCACAATGTTATCTTCAGTAGATAGCAGATTTATGATACACGATGATTCTGCTTAAAAATGAACCTTAACCAGCTTGAGATTTCTTGCTCAAACTATGCTCAAAAAGTTATTTAGATGGAAATAAAATTAAGAACAATCAGACACATGCTAGATCCTTACGATTATACACAACCAAACAGAAATATGTTTCAGTGCCCTTAATTTACTGCTTCTTTCAATTCTAAAAAATAAAAATAAATAACGACATTTATTAAGGTTAGACACGATTTTAAATTGTTGGGACTTCGTAGTTAACAGCATCTTGCGAATGGTAGCGAGCGTGTAGAAAAATTCAAATATCAAAGATATACTTTTGTAGGTCCTGTGGTTCTAGAGGTATGTTGTAAAGAAGGCTGAAACAACAGCACTTTTGTAAAACGTACATAACTCATTAACAACAATAAATCAAGAAAGTTTTCAAAGTATATGATTTGTAGAATGAACTTTTGCAAAACATCAACGTGTTATTTTTCAATAATATATTCATTTAAATAATAATCGATTTTGTTTTTGGCTGCTTCGACCAACAATACCTATTCTTCCCATGAGCATTTAACATGAGCAGAAATTTGCATGATTTCATATACTCTTTATATAACCTTCATAACTTTTTATACATGATTTCATACTCTTTATATAACGCGACATTTAAACGTTATTTGGCGACCAGTTCTATAACCTTTTTTTAAAATAATGTTGCAAACGTTTTTAGTTAGCCTCTCAGCCACGCGCAATTGGGAAATGGTGTTCACTTTATGTTTGAAGTCGATTCAAGAGCAAAATTTTCTGAGGAACATGATCCCGGTGGGCCTTTTTTGAAAAAATGTGCCCAAAGTGCCCTTTTCCGGGGGTGCTCCCATTTTGGGGGTCAAAATTTGTTTGTAAGCATTCTCTGGCCAAATATGGTATATTTGGTGTCTATTTATATGTTTCCGAGCATGATAAATCTATTCTGATAGTTTTTAAAATAAAAAATAGCTGCCTTATGCTCAAAAATCCAAAATGGTGCCCAAAATGCCCCTTTTCGGGGGTGCTGCCATTTTGGGGGTCAAAATTTGTTTTTAAGCATTCTCTGGCCAAATATGGTATATTTGGTGTCTATTTATATGTTTTCGAGCATCAAAATTCTATTCTGATAGTTTTTAAAATAGCTGCCTTATGCTCAAAAATCCAAAATGGCGCCCAAAATGCCCTTTTTCGTGGGTGCTGCCATTTTGGGGGTCAACATTTGTTTTGAAGCATTCTCTGGCTAAATATAGTATATTTGGTGTCTAGTTATATGTTTTCGAGCATGAAAAATCTATTCTGATAGTTTTTAAAATAAAAAATAGCTGCCTTATGCTCAAAAATCCAAAATGGCGCCTAAAATGCAATATTTGTCCAAATTGAAATATTTCCCCATGTAGGAACATTTTTAAATGATTTTAGTACCTATTTGAATTGTGTGGGGTACAAAGATCACAATCAATCTATTTTCAAAATTCAAAATGGCTGCTGCATACCCAAAACTCCAAATGGCGGCCAAAACGATGTAGTAATGTGGCCAAAAGAAAACAATGTTGCACTACTTTAGTGTCGAAGTGTTAGTTGAAATAATTATAATTATGTAGAAATGTGTTGGCAGCAGTTTATGAAAGCTCAAAATGGTTCTATTGGCTTGAAATCATACTAGTAATGTCCGTCACATAGCTCATAATGATTGTTTGTACTAGTAGGCTATTATGATAATGATCTTAGGTTCAATTTGCATTTTCTTGATTTAAACTTATATTAGAGCTCCCTTCAAAATCCAAAATAGCTGCAAGAACTAAAACACCACCTAATAGTGATTTGCTGTTCGCAGCTCATTTTGATCGCCATTTTGAAAACCAATTGCCTTAATTACCGTTACATTCCCATTCCTATTTCCTATAGTTATTAATTGCCATTTTTACGAGTCCTCTTCTGAACTCTCTTCACTCAACGGGACTTCTTCGTCCTCTGAATCTTCAGAGTCGCTGATCAGACCATATTCCCTTAGTTCTGTTGGGATTTCTGGAGTCGGCATGGCTGCTTCTGGTGGTTCATCCCCTTCCTCCTCTTCCACCATCTGTCTCACCTCATCTTCATTTGGAAGTGCCGAACCACGGTACCAAACGGGCTTAAGAACATCATCATCATCAAGTTCCCAGCCGTAGTATAGAGGACTCTGTTGTTTGAACATACCTACCAGGCAATTAACCATACAGTTTACTACAAAGGTTGCACGTTGGATGTGGCATTTCACTGATTTACTGTCAGGGGAAGCCTCTGAGACGGGGTTACCTTCCTCCCTTCTGGATACTGTTGCATCTCAAGGCTCTCAGTTTAGACCGGCCATAGAACGGTTGCGTGAAGTCGCTGCCTGTTACTACATGAAAAGCATGTAGGCACTTGCAAATATATATTCCTAGGTGATTTGCAAGACTTGATATCACGGTACGTTATGCCTGCTCTTGACAACCTGGTCCCTTGTCTGAAATACAGGTTCTTAGTAGCATTTTCTGCTACAAACAGCAACAGAATAAGTACATATGTGTCATCAGCTACCACACAAGTATTATGTGTTGCAGTAGAATACACTGCGTGGAAAGCCAGGCGAGGGTCAGCTTCTCTTTGATAGGAGAACAGCTCTGGGATTTCTCGTATTGCTGACTCTGGTTCTGACGGAAGGCAAAAACACCTCTTCCTAGAGTAGATTCATCAGAAGAAGTTGCGTTAGCTGCAGTTTGTTGGATTCATTTGTAAGGAAGTCATTCCATTCACCAAGCTGTGGTAACTGTTGGTCAAGGTGAGTTAATCTTCTTTCTCTTCCTTTGTCTGGACGACCCTTAGGCACATTGTTGAATCATCTGGTCGACGACATTCAGGCATAGCGGTGATGTGAGTGGTGGTAGTCAACCAACAGTTGTGTACGCAGTAATGGGAATGATGGCCATCCATGAATTTTTTGTTGCAATAGAGTATACTTTCATCAATCAGACAGTGCAAGGGATACTTTGTAGTGAAGTGAAGTCTGGCACCAAGAGTGTTTGTGATCTTAAAAGGCCTTAGGGTGGGCGGGCAAGAATAAGACTATAGTCTTACCAGGAGCCGGTGAAGACAGGTGAATACAGGTGAAAAGTAGATCAAATCCAAAGTCATTGTTCAGAAATAGCTTACAACTCCTGTCACCTGCAGCGCCGAATTCTTCAGCACCAATTGACATCGAGTGTTGTGTCAACGATGCCATGCGTATCG
Source organism: Amphiura filiformis (assembly GCF_039555335.1). Classification (NCBI taxonomy): domain Eukaryota; kingdom Metazoa; phylum Echinodermata; class Ophiuroidea; order Amphilepidida; family Amphiuridae; genus Amphiura; species Amphiura filiformis. Next base: position 35,493 of record NW_027305602.1, read on the forward strand.
TCCGTATGATGACAATAAAAGGTCTCAAGTCATGGCCCACCTCAAGTTGCTTCCAGGTAGAATTCTTCATGTAGCGTTCGACGACTATCGTCGACCCTATGATTCAACACTGTACCTGTCTAAGGGTCGTCCAGACAAAGGAAGAGAAAGAAGATTAACTCACCTTGACCAACAGTTACCACAGCTTGGTGTATGGAATGACTTCCTTACAAATGAATCAAACAAACTGCAGCTAACGCAACTTCTAGCTGATTAGCTTATCTGATGAATCTACTCTAGAAAGAGGTGTTTTTGTCACAAAGGGTCATGTGTGTTTTTGCCTTCCGTCAGAACCAGAGTCAGTGATACGAGAAATCCCAGAGCTGCTCTCCTATCAAAGAGAAGCTGGCCCTCGCCTGGCTTTCAACGCAGTGTATTCTACCGCAACACACAATACTTGTGTGGTTGCTGATGACACAAATGTATTTATTCTGTTGCTATGTGTAGCAGAAAATGCTACTAAGAACCTGTATTTCAGACAAGGGACCAGGCTGTCAAGAGCAGGCATAACGTATCATGATATCAAGTCTCTTGCAAATCATCTTGGAAGATATATTTGCAAGAGCCTACCTGCTTTTCATGTAGTAACAGGCAGCGACTTCACGCAACCTTTCTATGGCCGGTCTAAAATGAGAGCCTTGAGATGCAACAGTCCCAGAAAGCCTAGAAATTCTATCTAGCCTTAAAAGGAACTGCAGCCAATGTTATTGAAGTTACAGACTTCATACTTCACATAGTTTACAACAGGCCAAGGAAGGCAAAGACGGCAGGGGATAGTCGCTATGCAATGAGAATGTGTGGAAAGGGAAAGAAACACACGGTTGTTTGATGTATATAGAATTGGCTTCATTATTAAGTAAATGCAAACTATAGATGGCGCTATTTATCCTAAATCATATTTCTTTATTTGCATGGGTTAGGTGATTAATATTGCCATTAAAACAGCTGGAATAGGTGAAAGAAGCAACAAGGAAATTTTATAAACATATTTGATCAAACATTTAAAGGAATTATTTGTATTAAAAGCTTGAAAAAGTAATTTCCAGTAATTAAATAGCGCCACCAATTTTGTCATTAATAGATACATTTTATATCAGAAAAAGCTTTAAAAATACGATAAAAGTGAATAATTTTTGTTTAAGAGGGGAAATTAAAGTTGAGAATGACTCAAAAGCATCTGTATACATTAGCATGATATCACTTTTAGCTGTTTAAGCCTAAGATTTGCTTGTACGTGATGTTTTGCTTGAAAAACTAATAAATGATCCCATCAAACAACCGTGAACAGAAGGTAAACCCGTCTCAGAGGCTTCCCCCTGACAGTTAATCAATGAAATATCACATCCAACGTGCAAACGTTGCAGTAAAATGTATGGTTAATTGCCTGGTTGTCAGTTCAAACAACAGAATAATACTACGGCTGGGAACTTGATGATGATGATGATGATGATGATCTTAAGCCCGTTTGGTACCGTGGTTCGGTACTTCCAAATGAAGATGAGGTGAGACAGATGGACCACCAGAAGCAGTCATGTCGACTCCAAAAATCCCAAACAGAACTAAGGGGATATGATCTGATATGCGACTCTGAAGATTCAGAGGACGAAGAAGTCCCGTTGAGTGAAGAGAGTTCAGAAGAGGACTCGTAAAAATGACAATTAATAACTATATGAAATAGGAAAATACGAAATAAACTTTATCGGCCATCTTGAATGTAACGGTAATAAAGGTAATTGATGTTCAAAATGGCGATCAAAATGACCTGCGAACAGCAAATCACTATTAGGTGGTGTTTTAGTTCTTGCAGCTACTTAGTATTTCGGATTTTGAAGGGAGCTGTAATATAAGTTTAAATCAAGAAAATACAAATTGAACCTAAGATCATTATCATATACTAGTACAAACAGTCATTATGAGCTATGTGACGGTCATTAGACTCATTACTAGCATGATTTAAAGCCAATAGCAACCATTATATTTAAACTAACACTTCATTTTCGACACTAAAGTTGTGGAACATTGTTTTCTTTTGGCCACATTACTACATCGTTTTGGCCGCCATTTTGAGTTTTGGGTATGCAGCAGCCATTTTGAATTTTGAAAATAGATTGATTGTGATCTTCGTACCCAACACAATGCAAATAGGTACTAAAATCATTTTAAAAATGTTCCTACATGGGGAAATATTTCAATTTGGACAAATATTGCATTTTATGCGCCATTTTGGATTTTTGAGCATAAGGCAGCTATTTTTTATTCTAAACACTATCAGAATAGATTTTTCATGCTTGAAAACATATAACTAGACACCAAATATACTATATTTGACCAGAGAATGCTTCAAAACTAATTTTGACCCCCAAAATGGCAGCACCCACGAAAAAGGGCATTTTGGGCGCCATTTTGGATTTTTGAGCATAAGGCAGCTATTTTAAAAACTATCAGAATAGATTTTTCATGCTCGAAAACATATAAATAGACACCAAATATATCATATTTGGCCAGAGAATGCTTAAAACAAATTTTGACCCCCAAAATGGGAGCACCCCTGAAACAGGCATTTTGGGCACCATTTTGGATTTTTGAGCATAAGGCAGCTATTTTTTATTTTAAAAGCTATCAGAATAGATTTGTCATGCTCGAAAACATATAAATAGACACCAAATATACCATATTTGGCCAGAGAATGCTTAAAAACAAATTTTGACCCCCAAAATGGGAGCACCCCCGGAAAAGGGCACTTTGGGCACATTTTTTCAAAAAAGGCCCACCGGGATCGTGTTCCTCGGAAAATTTTGGTCTTGAATCGACTTCAAACATAAAGTGAACACCATTTCCCAATTGCGCGTGGCTGAGAGGCCAACTATTTGTGTTTGCTGGGGACGTACCGGGCAATCAAAACAAGGGGGCAAAAATTGCCAAATCGTCCCGCTGCCTCGGTACTAAAAGTACTATACCAAGAGACATGCGCGCTTCAATTAAGATAATTGTGGCCTAAAACTGGGTCAATGGAAGGTGCACATTACAACCTTTGATCAATCTGGCCCATTACAACTTTTGATCATTTTTGTCCCTGTATTTAAAGCCACTGGCCACCACGACAGGTTAGACGCGATAAAGACACACTGTTCAATAAGAGAACCATGTAAGAAAAACTGTGAGTGTGGCATAATTGAATTGCATTTGCGAGACACCAACATGTACTTAGTTTTGGAAAAGTTGAAAGATAAGCCATTTGATGAAATCCAGTAATAGTGTTAATGTTAGCTTGTTGTCCTAAGGATGAGATATCATAAATGCTGATGTCATTAGCAGTAGAACTAAGAGAGAAAGAACATAAAGAAAGCTCAATAATAGCAACAACAACAAGAAAGAGCAGGGGTTAATTACAGATCCCTGGGGTACACCATATAAAACAGTTTAGTAGAAAATGTATGACCATTAATAACAAACTGCTGGTATTTTACTAAAAGTTAGGAATAGAATCATATTATGTTTTGGTAAAATCAAAAAGAAAGAACACACTTCTTATCAAGTGTCAGGTGCAAGTCAGCAGTGAGCTTCGATAGGGCATCGCCAGAAGAAAATCAAAGTTGAGAGAAACTATTATTAGTTAGTAGATGGAACATACGTTTAGCAGGCCTATGTACAATTTTTTGTGGCTTCACTCTTCCAAAAAGCACTGCCTTTTAGCAAAGAGAGGATAGCAGATAATGACTGTAATGAAATTTAATATTCTTCATAAAATGTCCAAAAGACAGTTATGCAGAAACCTTGGTGGCATTTTCTATTCGAACACCAAGGAACAAATGGGTGTCTTTATTTTTAACAGCTCTGAGACAGAACTGAGACAGTTCATGGTCCCTTTCTGTATGTACATTTGTATATCAGTGATATTCTGTTAGCATAATCATAACTGTTTCATATCGAGCTAATCTTGTACAGAAACGCATGAACATTATTTTGTATGTAAAGGTGTTAAGTTTTTTTTACAGTTTCCTGCGTATCAAATCTTATTTTGGTTCTTTCTGAGGTTGACAGATTGATTGCGCCTATAATATTATGAAAAAGGCAGCTAAGAGGGGGTACGAATTCGAAAGATAATACCTTCTCTTTTGTCCTGTATTTCGTCTAGATGACTTCCAACCAGTATGACTTGAGGCTTGTATTCATTTCTCCGGGTTGCCTTTATAAATGGCAACCAATATGTTCTGATTGCCTGGAAAGAAAAGAATTGAAGTTTCATGATGACATTTTTCTTCTGGATAAAATTAACACAACCTGAGAAAATTTTCGAAAAATAAGAGCTTAGAACTATAATCTCGCTTATGGTAATTATTTACAGTATCCCTGGCATCTTTGCATTAGGAATTAATAATAAGCTAATTTTGTAACGCTTTTGTAGCAACTATATAATTTAAATACGTGCAATTTTATATTATATCATATCAAATGAAAATAGTACACACACAAATAAATAAATAAAATACCAAAATAAATAAATAAATAAATAAATAAATAAATAAATAAATAAATAAATAAATAAATAAATAAATAAATAAATAATAAATAAATAAATAAATAAATAAATAAATAAATAAATAAATAAATAAATAAATAAATAAATAAATTAATTAATTAATTAATTAATTAATTAATTAATTAATTAATTAATTAATTTAATTTATTTATTAATTTAATTAATTTAATTAATTATTTAAATAAACAAATACATACCATCTGCTCCTGAAATAACTCCCTAACATCAAACACGACAACAAACAGGGACTGGCCGACCCCAAGGAACATGCCGTGTGTCAGGGCATATTCCAGTTGGCCCGCACAGTCCCATAGAATGAACTGCCCGGCTCCCTCCACTGATTGTTTGTCTATGTCTATACCTGGAGTCTTTGTATAGTCCTTGTCGTCCTGTTTGGATATTAAACATGAGTCGCATTAGAAACACTTTCCATTTTGTGGTTGTTGTTTTTTCACAGATTGAGTTCGTTTTCTTAATGCATTCAGTGTTGTTACCTCTACAGCTTAAATTGATCATTTTAAATGTTTTCATGTACAAGCTATGTATAACCTGGAAACCCCGGAAACACTGAGGCCTTCGTCCTCAACAGTTTTCAAAGGTAAAACTGTGACCAAATCTCTTTCTACACAGATTCTACGACATGTTGGTCTTCATAAAATGGTCTTTATAGATTGGGCGAACGTATGAAGCATCATGCATCATATCAATTTGTAAGCGCTCTTTTTAAAAGTCATAGTTCATTGAATTTACAACCGTATGACAAAACAGGCGAAAATAGTAACTTTTTGCACAAGATTTGCAAATTCAAGAGAATTAACCATGGCTCATTCTAGTGACTCTAGTATATGGACAATATAAGTGTGCTTTTTCATTTAGTGACATAACATTTGAAAAATATTGTAAGGAACACTTGAGGTTTTGACTTTAAAAACCTACATTTTGATCAATAAATGTGCGTGGATAGGTGGTTTTCAACGGATTTTCCACATTCGCCGTGCTATAACATTGAATTGTGCTATCTGTTGACCTAGTGACTAAAAGTGTTTTTAGGGCGAAGTGTTAGCTTTCGTTTGATATAAAAACAATTCTGATGGGATGAAGGGAACACTTGAGGTTTCGACAAAAACCAATCAAAGAGGCCCATTTTTTAGCTAGAAGCTTCACAGATCCTACATTGCTATACTAACTATGCACAAGACTGTGGTGGAGACATTCGCTGCTTTTTGTTCTCTGCTTGGAAGCTCTTGGGACGAAAATGTGTGTTCATGTGTATCGAGGTGGAAACTGTGCGCATGATGGTTTATAAGAGAATCGTTTTTGTATAGAAACCTTTCCATATAATAATATTTTTTTCACAGCATTTTGTTTTAATTTGCATAATATTAATAATATACTGCTAAATTGCTTGACACTCCTCATTGTTACCTGTGAAAATTGTTTACCTCCCTCTCATATGGCTTGCCAAAAATGTTCGCCCCTCTAAATTGTCTCCTCTTCCTTATCAATCCTATACAGATTTCTAGATAGTAGTGTCCGTTCTAACCTTTCAAAATATTAAATCAAAATAGAACTCCCATGTATGCACATGACCCTCTTAAAAAAAAAACACCTTACCGTTTTGTTTCCACCCCCACCAACCACTTCCTTGATTCTCGAAATTAATCCCAGCTTCTGTTTGTAATATAACAAAGAAAACAGTCTAAGAATGAATAAGTAATTTGGGATATTAGTGACAGACCTGCGTAATTTCATTGTATTAGTAATGGTGGTTAAAACTAATGTATATGCCAAAGTGAATTTCTTCTTGTTTTATCTTCTTTTGCTATTTTTCTGCACACCAAAATACACTTAAAACATAACCATTTATTGAATTCAAGATGTGTACCTTTTCTTAACTGTAGAGTGGGAGATTGGAAGAGACACTGACTGATTAATTAATTTTTAAAGCAGTGTTACATAAATCAAACACAGACTGTTAGTTTCTTCAGCAAAGAGATTCATTTGGTAGGATTGTTGAGATCACAAACTGGTTAATTTTGTTAGCCAAATCCAAAATAAATTACTCACGGAACTGAGCTTTCGCCATCTTGGCTGATGGCTTGATCACAGATGAACTGCTTTTCCCGCGAAACTTGCTTAGAAAGTATGCACCCTCGTCACGGTTGAGTATGTTCTTACCTTTCTTTCTGATTTGGATGGCCACCCTGACTTATGAAAGCATTTGTCCAAGTTGTGCGGGAAAAGCAGTGGACCAGTTCATCTGGGATCAAGCCATCAGCAAAGATGGCGAAAGCTCATTTCCGTGAGTAATTTATTTTGGATTTGGCTAACAAAATTAACCAGTTTACAGTTAGTTTCTTGTTTAAATGTGAGCCGCAAAAATAAATTGTTAGGAACAGATTCAAATATTATCCACGATTACCTTCGTCAGTGTATTTTTGATGGTTGTTTTCCCTGCAGCAGGGTTGCCGCAGAAAAAAACCTTGATTACATCAACTGGTTTAGTCCCCGACGCCATCAGTCTACTATGTAATGTCCATTCCTACAATATATATATCGTAATCGTGTAAATAATATTACTACACTAAATACAATTTCATTTTCTAAACTACTTGGAAACTAAATGTTAAGCTACTATGATACAGAGGCCTATATCTAAATCCTTACGTGGAGGCGCCCTTAAAATAGCGTTAGCTTTGAATATTTAATTATTTTATTTATTTTCGCCCCAACATACCCGGGTAAATTCAATTATAAAATTAAATTTCCAAAGCTAACGTTAAAAAGGGCGCCTCCACCTAAGGTAAGGAGATTAATATTGACACACAATCCCTTAACTCATAATAAACTGAAATGTAATTGACTTGAATTGGTGTAATTTTGTCAAATAGTGTTCAACATCGGCTATACTATTTTAATAGGGTATTTGACATCACCACCCATCTTTGTTTTGTTTTAATGTACTTTATGCTGGTATATCGAGTGCTCAGTGGCGGCGCTACGGAGGGGGCAGGGGCATTTGCCCCCCCCCCAAATTACGTAAATTTCCACTTTTTGCGGCAAATCTTCCCCCAAATGCCCCCCCCCCGAAAAAAAATCCTATCGCCGCCACTGCGAGTACTATTGTACATTGGGTCGATGGAAAAGTAAGTACAAACAGTCTACGTAGAACGTCACAGGAGGACATTACATTCTTTGCACGCACTTGTGAAAAAGAAAAGTTTCATATGATCCTAACCATAATTGAAAACGATCATTACGAATTAAATGACAACTATAACGTTTATTTAATATTCAATGTACCTGTCACGTACAGTTTTACTAATAAAAAGGTCAGGTGGTAAATCGTCTTATTACTTCGATGATGAATGAAAAGGATGGTCCCATAATCAGTCACTATAGTAAGTAGAGCGTTATGCTAGCTTACGAACGAATGTAAATGTATATATAAAATGTATATTCGAAAGGTTGGAAATGATATGTGACGTAGGAGTAAGAGTTCATAGATTTCTCTACCGTATCACACATCCTTAATATGGGCAATTATATTTTATATTATATATTATAGTGAGAGTTAGTTCTTAGTTTCATTCTGAGTTACCTTATATTTGTTCTCTACTCGGTTCTTTTTAAATACGCTGAGATAGTCAAAAGGTGTCTTGCCCCACTGAATAAGAAATAGACAGTGATGATTAAATAATATAACATATGATTGAAAACTTTCAAAATCTTACGTAATGATGTCAAGATGATAATTTATCAATACCGGAAAGGTCCGATATATCCCGACTGATTTGACGGTTTCATAGAGAGATCACGTTATAAACAGTCCTCAGTTTCTAATGAATGTTTATCAAACCCTCTATTCTATATAATTGTAACATTATACGATTCAACTGTCCACTCCCGAAAATGGGCGATAAAACGCTTTCCCCAGAACTCTTTCAGAATGTCCAGATTGTTGAAGTTGGCTATAATCATGGAAATCTTTCACGAGATATATTTGTGATGAAAATTAGGTAGTTAAGGCCGAAAATGCCCCTTTAATATTTTTCATCTTAATCTTATACATTAATATTTTAATGGCTTTAGCAAGTACAATAGCTTTATTTTATGTTGACATTTGGCAATTGATAAGAAAATGGAGAAACACGTGATATTTTAACATAATTTCCCCAGTTCACATCAGTTTTATAAAGACAGCCATGGTATGAAAATTTGTATAATACATACTGTGTACTGTGTATATGAAGCTGTCAGAAGCTTTGTCTAAAAATACCATAATGGCAATTCTACTATAAAAACTAGTAAAAGTTAAAGGGTAAATGCAAGGTAAACGTTTCTAATACGACACCATTAGTGTGTTGTTTTCCTTTTACATATTGTAGATATTACAAGATTTCTACAATTAAAGTGTGCACATAGATCTAATAGTAAAGAGATTTTCTCACATCGTCCTGTATTGTCACATCGGCATCCCTTCGTATCAAGGTTAGTATGATATTGTAGATTTTCACATCACCAGTGTCGTTGTACCGTTCACACGAATTGTGAAGTGCCGTCCTTCCCTGCATTAATAAAGATAATTTATGTTAACTACACAAATTAAAGCAGTACAAAAATATAGAAATAAAAGCGATTAAAATAGGAAAATGGGCCTTTCTACAAATAGGAACACAGGACTCTTCCAACCCATTGGGGCAACTACATATAAATATTATACTATTGCACATTTAAATACAATATAAGATACACACAGAATTCCCACACAACCATATAGTATAAGCATAGAACCTCACAACAATCTAGCAAAATTCACCCATAACCATGCAACATATACCAAATCATGCAAAGTTTTAATTAAATAAAACAAAAATTCACATATTATAGCAAACATGACATAGCTCCGAGCCATATTATTTAGATAAAGTCGTCAGCCACTTTGGCGAAAAGATGGATGTTTGCAGTTGACGTACTACAATGCTAGACAAAATAGGTTGGAATGAAAAATAGAATGTGCACCTTGTAATGGCCATATTTTCGTTATTTCTAGATTGATGAAATGGCACTTTCTTGAGTGTCAAGTCTAAACATTACCCTCCCTCCCCCCTGCCCCACCAATCAATGTTGGGTACTACTGAGCGCACATGAACAAAATGTCAGGATTCAACATTGATCGGGGGGAACGGGGGCTCATTTGCAATACCGTACTAATTTCATTCCAACCCTTTTGTCCAGGGTTGTAGTTAATTTTAGCATGAGTCCTGACTATTTCACACATATGATTGCCCTAAACTATTAGAAACGTGCTCAAATGACATACCGAATTTGTATATAATTTGTAACAGTAAGGTAATAATTGTGATTATGCATTACATTTTATAAAAAAATATATACAAAATAAAATAGATGTTAAAAGATCTATTTTATTTTTGTTAACATTTTTGTTATTTAAGCAACAAAATATATGGCTTTCAAATGTCGTACAATATTTAGTTATCTCGGTATTTTTTACCAAATTGATTCTGGGCTATCTGTCGCGTGTGTTCATGACCCGTTGTCTTGTCTTCCTCTTCTTCTTCTTCTTCTTTTTTTTGTACTCTATATTAATTATGCTCGCTTTTGTACAGAGTTAATATTTTGCTGAAATAACTCGTTACTCGTAAGGAAGCGGTCATTATTTACGTCAGGGGAAATACCATGATAATCAGAGCAAGAAATACCCCGTACAATTTGTTTGTGATTTACAAACAAATTGTACGGGGTATTTCTTGCTCTGTTATTTACAGTAAATCTTGGTGCTTCCATCTTGGATACCTAAAGGAAAACCGAAGAAAAACTCTGATTATCATGGTATCACATGCCTCTCTTGCCATTTGAGAGACCACGATGGTTGTATTCTAATGATTGGAGCAAAAATACTTAGAATCTAAATTGGTAAAAACAGGCTGCTGATTTTACAACAATTTGCGAAACCTATCGTGCCTATACAAAAACTGAAAAACATGAAGACAATCAAGTTCGTTCGCATTGGTCCCGGTAACGTTATTTGAGGATATTCAAGCAACACGAAGCAATAATTCCTGAAAAACCTAGGTTACAGTGGTGGCCAATCATGACCAATCCAAATTTAGCCAAAATTAATGTATGCTATTTTAAAGCTTACTTTAGGCGTTAATGATTTTTTTTAAAAATAATTGAGAAGCGAATATATATTAATATATGATGGTGTGAAATCTGAAGGGAGCAAACATTTTTTTAAAGATTATTTTACATGATCTTTAGTCTATCTCTTGAACATTAAAATTTAAGTAATTCAAGTTGAAGTATGATGCTGACCCAAATCAATGCAGCATGTGCATTGCTAACCACATGCTATCTACTAAAGATAGCAACATTTATAATGATAATCAGGCAGGGCCTCATTCTTTGCATTTCAATCTTTTAGATGTTTCTGAATGAGTCCAGGAGACATTTAAAGGTTGATACAAATGTTAATATATCCAGATCAATTGTGAAGTAGGCAAGGTCATAGTTAGACTTACTCATGAAACCCAGTATCCCCTTTTAAAGGCTTTTTTGTGTGGAGTTTTCTTGGTTGATTATAAAGATTTAAAAATGCTTGAAGGATGTCTTTCACTTCATGCATGATACTATGATGGTCACACAAATCAGACATATTATGTTTCAGATGGACATTTTATTTTTCAAAAGACCATACATAAAAAATATTTCGTATAGCCCCCTCACGAAAACTAGTGCATTGCATACGTACTTGCTCATCAATTTGTGCAAATTTTATTACACAATTTGTTGCCGTTTTTTTTTTTTATGGACATTGTCATTTTACATGTAAAGTCTATGGAGATTATTATTAGACAAGCCTGGAAAGGGCGCTATAGCCTCGTTTTAGGCCGTTTTAGGCACTTAAATACTAATAAAAATGAACGGCAACAAATTGTGTAATACAATTTGCACAAAATGATAGTTGAGCAAGTACAAATATAATTAAATACTTCTGGAGAGGGGGCTATATCTAAAAAAAATAGTCATGTTAGTGGTTATGAAACAAAGGTGGTCAGTCTCTCACGATCTGATCAATCTTGCGCTTCAACTTTAAAACCACTTTCAGTCTGAGATTTGGACCCAACATATTTGCTGAGCTCAGTGGCCGTGTTACCACAGAGCAGTGGTCATCTGAAGCGTTCCAATTCCAAAGACTTCCTCCAGAGCGACCTGTTTATTCTTCCTTAGCAATTTGCAAAATTGCTAAGGTCTGTTTCTGTCAAGTTCTTTGTTCTTTCTTTCTTTCTTTGCACATCCGCCATCGGCGATGTGCATTCTTTTTACCGCGTTCTTGCACAGCCGCCATCGGCGCTGTGCATTGTTTTTACCGCGTTCTTTCTTCTTTCTTACCTAGCCGGGATCCGGCTAGGTCTTGTGATCCTATCGGATCTTTCTTCTTTCTTCTGGCAACACATGCGTGACTTGCCACGTTTCGCCCTAGCTCTGTTATACTTTGACCGATTTTGACCATACTTGGTCACAAGCACCACTGACCATGTCCCCACATGTGACATGATATTGAACTCCATTTGACCTTTGACCTGCTCACAATGGCAAAAATGCGATTTTTACTCTAAAATGCTTCTTCTTCCACAAATAACATGTGATGGTGACATGCTTAGGTCATGTGACTTGACTTTGGTCGGTGCCTATAAATTATTCACAGAATTTGGGTCAAAGGTCATTAAGGGGTCATTTCCGGTCTGAAAGCTAAAAATATTCAAAAAATCACTGTTTTACAAATTACATAGCAGAGTATTGTCATTAGCACACATGCATTGCTACCAACCAGGGTCTTTGGGGTGTCTACAGTTTTGGGGTCAAAGGTCATTAAGGGGTCGCTTCCGGTCAAAAACCAAAAATCATTAAATATGTTCATTTTTTTTTATCTCAAAACGTAACCAGACCAGAGTTGCATAAACTTCATATATGCATTAGTGTTACCCGATGTGTGCACGGTATTTTTATTTTTTTGGTCAAAGGTCATTTAGACGTCATTTCCGGTTTTAAGCTAAATAACTTCAAGAATTTTTATCTCCATAACTAAGCATAGTAGATTTTTTGAATTTAAACTGTAACAATGCATTTTCGCGGTATGTATGAGGTTTTTTTTATATTGGGGTCAAAGGTCATTAAGGAGGTCATTAAGGAGGTCAAAACGTCAAATTTGCAAAAAATTGTTTAAAATTACGGAAAAGTAGCTGTATCTCAGCCTATGGAAGACGGATAAAGCCCTTACATGCTACAGTGATGCACCATTAATGGTGTGAGATGACTGATCAAAGGTCAAAGATTAGCATTTCCGGCCCGGAACGCCCGGCTAGGTTCAGATCTGTTCCCAGATCTAGTTCTTCTTCTTCTTCTGTCAACATCATAATCAGCCATCGCAGCCACATGCTTTCAGGCATGTTGACCATACTTGGTCAGTAGAACCATTTGGTGGTGCCACAGATGTCACATGATCAACTTCCGGTCAAATGTCATCCACTTCCGGTCAATGGCCAAAACTTATATTTTCACTAAAAATGCTACTCCTCCCACATATTACATAGCATCGTGACGTCACTTACACACATGCATGATCTATATTCATTGTCTAAAAGTTATACCACAAACTTGGAATCAAAGGTCATTAAGGGGTCACTTCCGGTAAAAGTCTGAAAAATTTGTAAAAAATATTCAAAAAATCACTGTCTTTACAAATTACATAGCAGAGAGTCGCCATTAGCACACATGCATTGCTACTATCTAGGGTCTTTAGGATGCCTACAGTTTTGGGGTCAAAGGTCATTAAGGGGTTACTTCCGGTCACAAACCAAAATTATCAAAAATATTTAAACAAATATTATTTCAAAATGTAAACAGTCCAGAGTAATATAATCATCATACATGAATTAGTGTTCCCTGATGTATGCATCGTATTTTTATTTTGGGGGTCAAAGGTCATTAAGGGGTCACTTCCTGTTTTTAGCTAAATAACTTTAAGAATTTTTATCTCAACAATTAAACATAGCAGAATTTTTTAATTAAAATTGGAACAATACATTTTATCGGTGTATATAGGGGTTTTTTTCATTGAGGTCAAAGGTCAATAAGGGGGTCAAAAGGTCAATCAAAAATTTTAAAAAAATCAAAATCCATGTATAAGTTCCGATTAAGCTGAAATTCACCATGAATATTCCTTATGACATCCTAAGCACTTTGTAATATTTTTGCGGGGTCAAAGGTAATTAAGGGATCACTTCCGGTTCTCACAGATTCGGGGTCGTAACTCATTTGTCACTGCTGGCTGTGCATACTCGCGGTCGCAGGCGAACGCAATCAGATCTCGTTGCACATCCGCCATCGGCGATGTGCATTCTTTTTACCGCGTTCTTCTTCTTAGTCTAGCCGAGCGGCGGCTAGACTCCTGTTTCCCAGTAGTTTCTTTCTTCTTCTTCTTCTTCTTCTTCTTCTTCTTCTTCTTCTTACACAGCCGTGACGTTAGTCACGGCTGTGTCTTTTTCTTACAGGCTCTTTACACAGCCGTGACGTTAGTCACGGCTGTGTCTTTTTTCTTACAGGTTCTTTCTTCTTTCTTTCTTCTTCTTCTGCCGACCACTACATTTGCTCTAGCACTTACATGCTTACACCGATTTTGACCTAACTTGGTCACAACCATCATTGACCATGCCCCTACATGTCATATGAAACTCGTGGGGTCAAAGGTCACGCAGGGGTCATAGGGGTCAAAAACGTGATTTCAACTCAAAATGCTTCTTCTCTCACAGATTACGTAGGACAGTGACACCACTTGCACACATGCATTGTTATTATCCAGTGTCTATGGGGTCCTCACAGATTTGGGGTCAAAGGTCATTAAGGGGTCACTTCCGGTATAAAACGAAAAACCATCAAAATTTTTTATTTGCTAAGAAAAACATAGGACAGTAACGGTATGTTCACACATAAATTGTAGTTACCCTGTGTATATGTGGTATTTTTTATTTAGGGTCAAAGGTCATTAAGGGGCCACTTCCGGTATAAAACGAAATACCTTTAAAATGCTTCTTCTCCCACAATTACGTAGGACAGTGACACCACTTGCACACATGTATTGTTATTACCCAGTGTCTATGGGGTGTCACAGATTTGGGGTCAAAGGTCATTAAGGGGTCACTTCCGGTATAAAACGAAAAACCTTCAAATTTTTTTATTTGCTAAGAAAAACCTAGGACAGTAACAGTATGTTCACACATAAATTGTAGTTCCCATGTGTATATGTGGTATTTTTTATTTAGGGTCAAAGGTCATTAAGGGGCCACTTCCGGTATAAAACGAAATACCTTTAAAATGCTTCTTCTCCCACAATTACGTAGGACAGTGACACCACTTGCACACATGTATTGTTATTACCCAGTGTCTATGGGGTGTCACAGATTTGGGGTCAAAGGTCATTAAGGGGTCACTTCCGGTATAAAACGAAAACCTTCAAAATTTCTTATTTGCTAAGAAAAACATAGGACAGTAACGGTATGTTCACACATAAATTGTAGTTACCCTGTGTATATGTGGTATTTTTTTTATTTAGGGTCAAAGGTCATTAAGGGGTCACTTCCGGCCTGAGACGAAAAACCTTCAAAATGCCCCTTCTGCCACAAATATAACATAGCAAAGTGATGCCACATGCACCCATGCATTGACATTAGCCAATGTCTATGGGGTTTTCATACATTTTGGGGTCAAAGGTCATTGGGGGTTACAACACGGCTGTGTTCGTGGTCTTATTACACAGCCGTGACGTTAGTCACGGCTGTGTCTTTTTTCTTACAGGTTCTTTCTTCTTTCTTTCTTTCTTTCTTCTTTCTTCTTTCTTTCTGCCGACCACTACATTTGCTCTAGCACTTACATGCTTACACCGATTTTGACCTAACTTGGTCAAAACCATCATTGACCATGCCCCTACATGTCATATGAAACTCGTGGGGTCAAAGGTCACGCAGGGATCATAAGGGTCAAAAACGTGATTTCAACTCAAAATGCTTCTTCTCTCACAGATTACGTAGGACAGTGACACCACTTGCACACATGCATTGTTATTACCCAGTGTATATGGGGTCCTCACAGATTTGGGGTCAAAGGTCGGTCACTTCCGGTATAAAACGAAAAACCTTCCAAAATTTTTATTTGCTAAGAAAAACATAGGATAGTAATGGTATGTTCACACATAAATTGTAGTTACCCTGTGTATATAAGGTATTTTTTTATTTAGGGTCAAAGGTCATTAAGGGGCCACTTCCGGTATAAAACGAAATATCTTTAAAATGCTTCTTCTCCCACAAATTACGTAGGACAGTGACACCACTTGCACACATGCATTGTTATTACCCAGTGTCTATGGGGTCCTAACAGATTTGGGTTCAAAGGTCATTAAGGGGTCACTTCCGGTATAAAACGAAAAACCTTCAAAATGTGTATTTGCTAAGAAAAACATAGGACAGTAACGGTATGATCGCACATGAATTGTGGTTACCCAATTCATATGTGGTATTTTTTTTATTTGGGTCAAAGGTCATTAAGGGATCACTTCCGGTCTGAGACGAAAAACCTTCAAAATGCCCTTCTGCCACAAATAACATAGCAAAGTGGTGCCACGTGCACCCATGCATTGACATTAGCCAATGTCTATGGCCGTTTTCATATATTCTGGGGTCAAAGGTCATTAAGGGGTCACCACAACACGGCTGTGTTCGTGGTCTTAGACCACAGCTAAGTCTAGTTCTTCTTTCTTCTTTCTTTCTTCTTTCTGCCGACCACTTCATTTGCTCTAGCACTTACATGCTTACACCGATTTTGACCTAACTTGGTCATAACCATCATTGACCATGCCCCTACCTGTCATATGAAACTCGTGGGGTCAAAGGTCACGCAGGGGTCATAGGGGTCAAAAACGTGATTTCAACTCAAAATGCTTCTTCTCTCACAGATTACATAGGACGGTGACACCACTTGCACACATGAATTGTTATTATCCCGTGTCTATGGGGTCCTCACAGATTTGGGGTCAAAGGTCATTAAAGGGTCACTTCCGGTATAAAACGAAAAATCTTCAAAATTTTTTATTTGCTAAGAAAAACATAGGACAGTAACGGTATGTTCACACATAAATTGTAGTTACCCTGTGTATATGTGGTATTTTTTTATTAAGGGTCAAAGGTCATTAAGGGGCCACTTCCGGTTCAAAACGAAATACCTTTAAAATGCTTCTTCTCCCACAAATTACGTATGACAGTAACACCACTTGCATACATTCATTGTTATTACCCAGTGTCTATGGGGTCCTCACAGATTTGGGGTCAAAGGTCATTAAGGGGTCACTTCCGGTATAAAACGAAAAACCTTCAAATTTTTTTATTTGCTAAGAAAAACATAGGACAGTAACGGTATGTTCACACATGAATTGTGGGTACCCAATTCATATGTGGTATTTTCTTATTTGGGGTCAAATGTCATTAAGGGGTCACTTCCGGTATAAAACGAAAACCTGTCAAAATTTTTTATTTGCTAAGAAAAACATAGGACAGTAACGGTATGTTCACACATGAATTGTGGGTACCCAATTCATATGTGATATTTTTTTTATTTGGGGTCAAATGTCATTAAGGGGTCACTTCCGGTCTGAGACGAAAAACCTTCAAAATGCCCCTTCTGCCACGAGTAACATAGCAAAGTGGTGCCACATGCACCCATGCATTGACATTAGCCAATGTCTATGGCCGTTTTCATATATTTTGGGGTCAAAGGTCATTAGGGGTAACAACACGGCTGTGTTCGTGGGTTAGACCACAGCTTAGTCTAGTTCTTCTTTCTTCTTTCTTTCTTCTTTCTGCCGACCACTACATTTGCTCTAGCACTTACATGCTTACACCGATTTTGACCTAGCTTGGTCACAACCATCATTGACCATGCCCCTACATGTCATATGAAACTCGTGGGGTCAAAGGTCACGCAGGGGTCATAGGGGTCAAAAACGTGATTTCAACTCAAAATGCTTCTTCTCTCACAGATTACATAGGACAATGACACCACTTGCACACATGCATTGTTATTATCCAGTGTCTATGGGGTCCTCACAGATTTGGGGTCAAAGGTCATTAAGGGGTCACTTCCGGTATAAAACGAAAAAACTTCAAAATTTTTTATTTGCTAAGAAAAACATAGGACAGTAACAATATGTTCACACATAAATTGTTGTTACCCTGTGTATATGTGGTATTTTTTTATTTAGTGTCAAAGGTCATTAAGGGGCCACTTCCGGTATAATACGAAATACGTTTAAAATGCTTCTTCTCCCACAAATTACGTAGGACAGTGACACAACTTGCACACATGCATTGTTATTACCCAGTGTCTATGGGGTCCTCACAGATTTGGGATCAAAGGTCATTAAAGGGTCACTTCCGGTATAAAACGAAAAACCTTCAAATTTTTTTATTTGCTAAGAAAAACATAGGACAGTAACGGTATGTTCACACATGAATTGTGGGTACCCAATTCATATGTGGTATTTTTTTTATTTAGGGTCAAAATGTCATTAAGGGGTCACTTCCGGTCTGAGACGAAAAACCTTCAAAATGCCCCTTCTGCCACAAGTAACATAGCAAAGTGGTGCCACATGCACCCATGCATTGACATTAGCCAATGTCTATGGCCGTTTTCATATATTTTGGGGTCAAAGGTCATTAGGGGTAACAACACGGCTGTGTTCGTGGGTTAGACCACAGCTTAGTCTAGTTACACAGCCGTGACGTTAGTCACGGCTGTGTCTTTTTTCTTACAGGTTCTTTCTTCTTCTTCTTCTTCTTCTTTACACAGCCGTGACGTTAGTCACGGCTGTGTCTTTTTTTCTTACAGGTTCTTTCTTCTTTCTTCTTTCTTCTGCCGACCACTACATTTGCTCTAGCACTTACATGCTTACACCGATTTTAACCTAACTTGGTCACAACCATCATTGACCAAGCCCCTACATGTGATATGAAACTCGTGGGGTCAAAGGTTACGCAGGGGTCATAGGGGTCAAAAACGTGATTTCAACTCAAAATGCTTCTTCTCTCACAGATTACGTAGGACCGTGACACCACTTGCACACATGCATTGTTATTATCCAGTGTCTATGGGGTCCTCACATATTTGGGGTCAAAGGTCATTAAGGGGTCACTTCCGGTATAAAACGAAAAACCTTCAAAAAATTTTATTTGCTAAGAAAAACATAGGACAGTAACAGTATGTTCATACATAAATTGCAGTTACCCTGTGTATATATGGTATTTTTTAATTTAGGGTCAAAGGTCATTAAGGGGCCACTTCCGGTATAAAACGAAATACCTTTAAAATGCTTCTTCTCCCACAAATTACGTAGGACAGTGACACCACTTGCACACATGCATTGTTATTACCCAGTGTTTATGGGGTCCTCACAGATTTGGGGTCAAAGGTCATTAAGGGGTCACTTCCGGTATAAAACGAAAAACCTTCAAAAATTTTTATATGCTAAGAAAAACATAGGACAGTAACGGTATGTAACACATGAATTGTGGTTACCCAATTCATATGTGGTATTTTTTTTTTTGGTGTCAAATGTCATTAACGGGTCACTTCCGGTCTGAGACGAAAAAACCTTCAAAATGTCCCTTCTGCCACAAGTAACATAGCAAAATGGTTCCACGTGCACCCATGCATTGACATTAGCCAATGTCTATCGGCATTTTCATATATTTTGGGGTCAAATGTCATTAGGGGTCACAACACGGCTGTGTTCGTGGGTTATACCACAGCTAAGTCTAGTTCTTCTTCTTCTTTCTGCCGACCACTACATTTGCTCTAGCACTTACATGCTTACACCGATTTTGACCTAACTTGGTCACAACCATCATTGACCATGCCCCTACATGTCATATAAAACTCGTGGGGTCAAAGGTCACGCAGGGGTCATTGGGGTCAAAAACGTGATTTCAACTCAAAATGCTTCTCCTCTCATACATAACGTAGGACAGTGACACCACTTGCACACATGCGTTGTTATTATTCAGTGTATATGGGGTCCTCACAGATTTGGGGTCAAAGGTCATTAAGGGGTCACTTCCGGTATAAAACGAAAAAACTTCAATTTTTTTTATTTGCTAAGAAAAACAAAGGACAGTAACGGTATGTTCACACATAAATTGTAGTTACCCTGTGTATATGTGGTATTTTTTAATTTAGGGTCAAAGGTCATTAAGGGCCACTTCCGGTATAAAACGAAATACCTTTAAAATGCTTCTTCTCCCACAAATTACGTAGGACAGTGACACCACTTGCACACATGAATTGTTATTACCCAGTGTCTATGGGGTCCTCACAGATTTGGGGTCAAAGGTCATTAAGGGGTCACTTCCGGTATAAAACGAAAAACCTTCAAAATTTTTTACTTGCTAAGAAAAACATAGGACAGTAACGGTATGTTCACACATGAATTGTGGTTACCCAATTCATATGTGGTATTTTTATTTCGGGTCAAAGGTCATTAAGGGGTCACTTCCGGCCTGAGACGAAAAACCTTTAAAACGCCCCTTCTGCCACAAATAACATAGCAAAGTGATGCCACGTGCACCCATGCATTGACATTAGCCAATGTCTATGGGGTTTCATATATTTTGGGGTCAAAGGTCATTGGGGGTTACAACACGGCTGTGTTCGTGGTCTTAGACCACAGCTAAGTCTAGTTCTTCTTCTTTCTGTCAACATTTAACATAATTTGCTCTAGCTCCTTTATTATTTGACCGATTATGACCAAACTTGGGCACAAGCTCCACTACCCCAGCCTTTACATTTGACATGACCCATTTGGGGTCAAACGTCATGCATGAGTAATTTTGGCTAAAAATTTGATTTTTACCAAAAATGCTTCTTCTACTACAGATTACATGGTACAGTAATGAGATTTATACATTGACCTTGGCTATAGCCGGGGCCTATGGGGTCCTCACAGATTTGGGGTCAAAGGTCATTAAGGTGGTATTTCCGGCACATAACCAAATACCTTCAAAATGCTTCTTTTCCTACAGATTCTATGGTACAGAGATGCGACTGACACATATGCATTGACATTAGTTGGTGTCTATGGGGTCCTCACAGATTTTGAGTTCAAGGTCATACAGGGGACAAAAATGGTTGATTACTGCATGAAAATCACTTTAAAATTCAATATTTTCTGCATATTACGTGCTGTGATCATCCGAATAATGCCAAAAGGGCTCTAGCATTATGTTCATATACGATTGTAATCAGATTTAAACATGGAGGAGGGGTCTGTTTTGGGGTCAAAAGGGGTAAAATTCTAAAGTTTGTCCGATTAAAATGAAAATTAGTATATGTGATCTTGATATGATTCAAAATATATTGGAGGTCATTTCAAGGTCACCAGAGGTCAACCAAAGGTCAAAAGGGGTCAAGTTCTAAAGTTTGTCCAATTTAAATGAAAATTAGTGTATATGATCTTGATATGATTCAAAATATAATGGATGTCATTTCAAGGTCACCAGAGGTCAACCAAAGGTCAAAAGGGGTCAAATTGCAAAGTTTGTTCAATTTGAATCGAAATTAGTATACGTTATGTGGATATGATGCAAAATATGTGGTGAAGGTCATTTCCAGGTCATCAGAGGTCATTTCAAGGTCACGGCTAGACTTCGCAGCCTTACTAAGGATGCAATATATCTAGTTTCTTCTTGCACATCCGCCATCGGCGATGTGCATTCTTTTTACCGCGTTCTTGCACATCCGCCATCGGCGATGTGCATTCTTTTTACCGCGTTCTTACCTAGCCGGGACACCGGCTAGGTCTTGTGATGCTATCGGATCTTTCTTCTTTCTTCTTTCTTCTTTCTTTCTGGCAACAAATTTCAAACTGCTTCTTCTCCTACATGTTACATCATACAATGACGTCACTTGCACATATGCATCGGCTATATCCAGTGTCTATAGGATATTCACAAATTTGGGGTCAAAGGTCATTAAGGGTCATTTCCGGTATAAAACCAAATATCTTCAAAATGCTTCTTCTCCTACATGTTACATCCTACAATGACGTCACTTGCACATATGTATCGGCTATATCCAGTGCCTATAAATTATTCACATAATTTGGGTCAAAGGTCATTAAGGGGGTCATTTCCGGTCCGAAAGCTAAAAATATTCAAAAAATCACTGTTTTTACAAATTACAGAGCAGAGTGTTGTCATTAGCACACATGCATTGCTACCAACCAGGGTCTTTGGGGTGTCTACAGTTTTGGGGTCAAAGGTCATTAAGGGTCGCTTCCGGTCAAAAACCAAAAATCATCAAATATGTTCATTTTTTTTATCTCAAAACGTAACCAGACCAGAGTTGCATAAACTTCATATATGCATTAGTGTTACCCGATGTGTGCACAGTATTTTTATTTATTTGGTCAAAGGTCATTTAGACGTCATTTCCGGTGTTAAGCTAAATAACTTCAAGAATTTTTATCTCCATAACTAAGCATAGTAGATTTTTTAAATTTAAACTGTAACAATGCATTTTTGCGGTGTGTAAGAGGTTTTTTTTATATTGGGGTCAAATGTCATTAAGGAGGTCAAAACGTCAAATTTGCAAAAAAATGTGTAAAATTACGGAAAAGTAGCTGTATCTCAGCCTATGGAAGACGGATAAAGCCCCTACATGCTACAGTGATGCACCATTAATGGTGTGTGATGTCAATAATAGCCGGTCAAAGGTCAAACTTTAAGTTAAGACTGGCATTTCCGGCCCGGCTAGGTCCAGATCTGTAACCAGATCTAGTTCTTCTTTCTTTCTTTCTTTCTTTCTTCTGTCAACATCATAATCAGCCATCGTAGCCACATGCTTTCAGGCATGTTGACCATACTTGGTCAGTATAACCGTTTGGTGGTGCCACAGATGTCACATGATCAACTTCCGGTCAAATGTCATCCACTTCCGGTCAATGGCCAAAACTTGGATTTTCACTAAAATGCTACTCCTCCCACATATTACATAGCACCGTGACGTCACTTACACACATGCATCATCTATAGCCAGTGTCTAAAAGTTATACCACAAAATTGGAATCAAAGGTCATTAAGGGGTCACTTCCGGTAAAAGTCTGAAAAATTTGTAAAAATATTCAAAAAATCACTGTCTTTACAAATTACATAGCAGAGAGTCGCCATTAGCACACATGCATCGCTACTAGCTAGGGTCTTTAGGATGCCTACAGTTTTGGGGTCAAAGGTCATTAAGGGTTACTTCCGGTCAAAAACCAAAATTATCAAAAAGTTTAAATTTTTTTATCTCAAAATGTAAACAAACCAGAGTAATATACCCATCATACATGAATTAGTGTTACATGGTGTATGCATGGTATTTTTTATTTTGGGGGTCAAAGGTCATTAAGGGGTAACTTCCTGTTTTAGCTAAATAACTTCAAGAATTTTTATCTCAACAACTAAACATAGTAGAATTTTTTAATTAAAAGTGGAACAATGCATTTTGTCGTTGTATATAAGGTTTTATTTTCATTGAGGTCAAAGGTCATTAAAGGGGTCAAAAGGTCAATCATAAATTTTAAAAAATCATAATCCATGTATAAGTTCCGATAAAGCTGAAAATTCACCAGGAATATTCCTTATGACATCCTAAGCACTATGTAATATTTTTGCGGGGTCAAAGGTAATTAAGGGATCACTTCCGGTTCTCACAGATTCGGAGTCATAACTCATTTGTCACTGCTGGCTGTGCATCCTCGCGGTCGCAGGCGAACGCAATCAAATCTCGTTTCTTTGCACATCCGCCATCGGCGATGTGCATTCTTTTTACCGCGTTCTTCTTCTTTCTTCTGTCAACACTTGCAGACCCCCCTCTTGAAATTTACAAATTGCTCTAGCTCCGACATACTTTCATGGATTTCAACCAAACTTAGACACACTCATCACTGGCACTTGCTACAAATGTCACATGATCAATTTCCGGTCAATGGTCATCCACTTCCGGTCAATGGTCAAAAACGTGTTTTTCACTAAAAATGCTTCTTCTTCCAAATATTACATAGCATCGTGACATCACTTGCACACATGCATCATATATAGCCAGTGTCTAAAAGTGATACCACAAAATTGGAATCAAAGGTCATTAAGGGGTCACTTCCGGTAAAGTCTGAAAAATTTGTAAAAATATTCAAAAAATCACTGTCTTTACAAATTACATAGCAGAGAGTCGCCATTAGCACACATGCATCGCTACTAGCTAGGGTCTTTAGGATGCCTACAGTTTTGGGGTCAAAGGTCATTAAGGGGTTACTTCCGGTCAAAAACCAAAATTATCAAAAATGTTTAAAAATTTTTATCTCAAAATGTAAACAGACCAGAGTAATATAATCATCATACATGAATCAGTGTTACCTGATGTATGCATGGTATTTTTATTTTGGGGGTCAAAGGTCATTAAGGGGTCACTTTCTGTTTTTAGCTAAATAACTTCAAGAATTTTTATCTCAACAACTAAACATAGTAGAATTTTTTAACTAAAATTGGAACAATACATTTTGTCGGTGTACATAAGGTTTTTTTTTCATTGAAGTCAAAGGTCATTAAGGGGGTCAAAAGGTCAATCATAAATTTAAAAAAAATCAAAATCCATGTATAAGTTCCGATTACCCGCATATTTTACATTATTGATTTTTATTTAGGGTCAAAGGTTATGAGGCGTCACTTCCGGTGTTAAACAAAATACCTTCTAAAATACCTGGCGGTTGTGCATGCTCGCGGTCGCAGGCGACCGCAACCATATCTAGTTCTTCTTCTGTCAACACTATGATCAGCCATCGTAGCCACATGCTTTCAGGCATGTTGACCATACTTGGTCAGTATAACCGTTTGGTGGTGCCACAGATGTCACATGATCAACTTCCGGTCAAATGTCATCCACTTCCGGTCAATGGCCAAAACTTGGATTTTCACTAAAAATGCTACTCCTCCCACATATTACATAGCACCGTGACGTCACTTACACACATGCATCATCTATAGCCAGTGTCTAAAAGTTATACCACAAAATTGGAATCAAAGGTCATTAAGGGGTCACTTCCGGTAAAAGTCTGAAAAATTTGTAAAAATATTCAAAAAATCACTGTCTTTACAAATTACATAGCAGAGAGTCGCCATTAGCACACATGCATCGCTATTATCTAGGGTCTTTAGGATGCCTACAGTTTTGGGGTCAAAGGTCATAAAGGGGTTACTTCCGGTCAAAAACCAAAATTATCAAAAAAGTTTAAATTTTTTTTATCTCAAAATGTAAACAAACCAGAGTAATATACCCATCATACATGAATTAGTGTTACATGGTGTATGCATGGTATTTTTTTTTTTGGGGGTCAAAGGTCATTAAGGGGTAACTTCCTGTTTTAGCTAAATAACTTCAAGAATTTTTATCTCAACAACTAAACATAGTAGAATTTTTTAATTAAAAGTGGAACAATGCATTTTGTCGTTGTATATAAGGTTTTATTTTCATTGAGGTCAAAGGTCATTAAAGGGGTCAAAAGGTCAATCATAAATTTAAAAAAATCATAATCCATGTATAAGTTCCGATAAAGCTGAAAATTCACCAGGAATATTCCTTATGACATCCTAAGCACTATGTAATATTTTTGCGGGGTCAAAGGTAATTAAGGGATCACTTCCGGTTCTCACAGATTCGGAGTCATAACTCATTTGTCACTGCTGGCTGTGCATCCTCGCGGTCGCAGGCGAACGCAATCAGATCTCGTTTACATTACTGATTTTTATTTAGGGTCAAAGGTTATGAGGGGTCACTTCCGGTGTTAAACAAAATACCTTCTAAAATACCTGGCGGTTGTGCATGCTCGCGGTCGCAGGCGACCGCAGTTATATCTAGTTGTTTCTTTCTTTGCACATGGTATTTTTTATTTTGGGGGTCAAAGGTCATTAAGGGGTAACTTCCTGTTTTAGCTAAATAACTTCAAGAATTTTTATCTCAACAACTAAACATAGTAGAATTTTTTAATTAAAAGTGGAACAATGCATTTTGTCGTTGTATTTAAGGTTTTATTTTCATTGAGGTCAAAGGTCATTAAAGGGGTCAAAAGGTCAATCATAAATTTAAAAAAATCATAATCCATGCATGGGGTCAAAGGTAATTAAGGGATCACTTCCGGTTCTCACAGATTCGGAGTCATAACTCATTTGTCACTGCTGGCTGTGCATCCTCGCGGTCGCAGGCGAACGCAATCAGATCTCGTTTACATTATTGATTTTTATTTAGGGTCAAAGGTTATGAGGGGTCACTTCCGGTGTTAAACAAAATACCTTCTAAAATACCTGGCGGTTGTGCATGCTCGCGGTCGCAGGCGACCGCAGTTATATCTAGTTGTTTCTTTCTTTGCACATCCGCCATCGGCGATGTGCATTCTTTTTACCGCGTTCTTCTTCTTCTTTCTTTCTTTCTTTCTTTCTTCTGTCAACACTATGATCAGCCATCGTAGCCACATGCTTTCAGGCATGTTGACCATACTTGGTCAGTATAACCGTTTGGTGGTGCCACAGATGTCACATGATCAACTTCCGGTCAAATGTCATCCACTTCCGGTCAATGGCCAAAACTTATATTTTCACTAAAAATGCTACTCCTCCCACATATAGGGTCAAAGGTTATGAGGCGTCACTTCCGGTGTTAAACAAAATACCTTCTAAAATACCTGGCGGTTGTGCATGCTCGCGGTCGCAGGCGACCGCAACCATATCTAGTTCTTTCTTTCTTTCTTTCTTTCTGTCAATCTTATAATGATCCACCGTAGCCATATGCTTTGAGCCATGTTGACCATAGTTGGTCATTAGGACCATTGGGTGGGGGGACAAATGAAACATGATCAACTTCAGGTCAAAGGTCATCCACTTCCGGTCAATGGCCAAAAACGTGATTTCACTAAAAATGCTACTCCTTCCACAAATTACACAGCACGATGATGGCACTTTGGTATATGCATTAGCTATACCCAGTGTCTAAAAGTTATTGTCCAGAATCAGGGTCAAAGGTCATTAAGGGGATACTTCCGGTATATGACCAAATACCCTAAAATGCTGATGCTGTCGCAAATATATATAGTACAACAATGTTACTTGGTCATCAGGACCAATAGCTGGTGGCACAAATATCACATGACCAACTCAAGGTCAAAGGTCATGGAAAGGTCATTATGGCCGAAAATGTTATTTCCTATTATTTTTACTAAAATTGCTACTCCTTACACGAATTACACAGCAAGATGACGTCACTTGACACATGCAGTAGCCTTGAGGTCAAAGGTCATACGAAGGTCATTATGCCTGATGTGATTTTCTTTTCTGTTACTAAAAATTCGAAGTCATTCCACAAATTATAATATAGCGTGACATTACTTGCATACATCCATTGGGGTCAAAGGTCATTGGGGTCAAAGGTCATGTAGGTATTATTTCCAGTATGTAGCAAAATACCTTAGGAAGTCGCACTATAATAGCGCATGACCAAAGTTGCACAGAAATATTTACATGAATATTGAATAATTTTTGGTAAGGCCGAATAAAAAAATAATCATGTTTCACGTCTTCTCCCGCTTCCTGTTTTGAGGTTTCTTCAATTTATATTTATATTTTTTGAAATTCAGTTATAACTTTAAAAAAAAATATGTCTAGGGAGTAAAGATGCTTTCTATAGCCTTGCTAATATACAAGAAACACTTTTGGAAGGTTTTGTGATAATTAGAGGAGGCCTATCTCGTTGAACCGTATAAGATATAAAAAGAGGCCTATTTTTCTAACAGTTCTATTTATGGGTATTTGCACCAATTTTACGATAAAAAATAAAAAGCCCCCTTTACTTGGCCTTATTAAAATGATTTCACATACTGTAATATTATGGAAAATAATTATGTAACATAATTTATGATTATAATTATAATACTACAAACATCCCCGGGCAAACATCTGTTCATACATGTATATTCACATGAATTATGCATATGCTGGCCCTTTTGAACTCGCATATGCTATAGGTGAGCTAACAAATTAACCTTGGTCTCTAGCCAAATTCCAAAGTTATAGTGCATTTCAAAAAAGAGACCTCTCAGTAAAATCAGCATAATATACTACTGCTTACATGCATTCATGCTATATAGCTGGGCTAATTAGCTATAGGCCTAGTTAATTAGCTATTGCTAAGGTCGCGTATATGTGTATGCGCAATTAGCACTAGTTATTCGTTATTTTAATCACGTTATTTAATCTTTGGAGCATGAACTTCGTAACGGATGATCCCAAAAACAGTTAGATCATCACGACACCTTTTGCAAACGATATTTGTCTTATTACTGGTAACAAAAGAACTCATTAAAGACTCATAAACAAATCTCTGATCAAACTAAATCCTTGTGGTTAAAACTGCTTTATTTCTGTCCTGTTATGTCTTTCTCTTTTTTCTCTCTGTTTATTTGTTTCTCTTTCGCTCTCCCTCCAGGCTCCCCTCTTACTCTCCATCTCCCCTCCACTCTATTCCTCCAGACTCCTCTCCTGCCCTCCCTTGTTTCTGTCTAGTTTGATTGTTTGCTTCTTTATGGCTTGCTTGCTTTAATTGAATATACCAATATCCTTCTTAAAATAAAATGGAAATTCGTGAAATTGAAGACAAATATTTGACATGCCTCAAATTAACATGTACACGTGGCGATTATCACTATGCAGATAGATCATACGTAAAAAGTCGTTTCCTTAACGAAAAACCCGTAATTGGGGGTAGATATGTGATGTTTTTATTTTAAATTATTGTTGAATATCTGAGGTATCCCCATATGATTCTTTGAGTCTTTACATGAATGGAGCAAGAGATATGACTTCATTGACATACAATGTGCACATTTGTGTACTTGATAATATGTGACGTGTCATGTCAAAAGGAGACACTTTTGGGCAGGTCATCAATTTTGATGTTTTTACATATCTTAAATATAGAGATATTTTGCTCCACAACGCCGTTTTCCCCAATGAAACCGGATATTCTTAAGCGAAGATATTGAGTTCATAAGTTATGGTATTATGAAATTGGAAATTGAGATATCGGCCTTCAAAAATATTATTGACAATGTTGAGAGTAGGAATTACCTTGAGACATGTCTCAAAAAATACAAGATTTCAGTTATATTCCGGTCTGAAACTATCAGACAATATTTTTAACATTAATAACATCATAAATTCACAACAAACCCAAATTGTGAAAAAATCACCCCCGGACAGACTTTTGGCTATTTCTCCATTTACGATCCTGTCCAAAAGTGTCTCCTTTTGATATGACACGTCACATATGTATTCAGACTTGGCATTAAGTATTTATTCATTCACGAAGTGCCAAGACAAGTCTGAAAGGGGTCTGCATAAACCACATGGGGTAAAAATATTAATTGGGATGTTTCGAGAGATGCAGTCAAATATTTTTTGATACAAATTGTGCTTTCCATGAGATTGCAATATATGGCGTTCCTAATTTAGTGAATTTACCTAAAATGGTAGATTTAAAGCTTTGTAGGGGCAAAATGTCGTAATTTATGCAAGATTGGTCTGTTACTCTCAAATTTATTGAGGCTTGGGGTGTTATTTCCTAAACTTCGTCAGCGTTTTGTAGTTCGTAAGGGATGAAATGCACTTCAGAATAGGGCTCTTAAGGGGAATAATACCCTCATTTTCATCAGTACCCCTCTTCTTTTTTTTCTTGCAAATTTATGACGTACATAAATATGTTCATCACCTCATGTCCTGAACTTATAAAATATATCTACATACAAAGTGATTTTAAACCATTTTAGTAAGTCATTTTAGCCCTATATATTTTTTGTTTACTGTATCCTAGTAACTCAGATCTGTGTTTCATAACAAACCATAATTTATTCTTTGCAACATGTTCAAGTAGGGTACATGAATAGACTACATTAAATCCTTTGTTATACTCTCTATAGACAATCTAGTGGTGCATGCAAAATACCTACCATGATATAACACTGAATAAATTAAATAAACACTTATACACTGGATGCATAGTCATTAGTCAATTTAATACTATAATGTGTTGTTAGGAGAAGAAAAGGCTATTAGGTCACTGTATGTCAGGTTATAGGTCAATTGGTTCAGGTCAAATTTAAGCATCAATTTTGAATACACATGTGAGAGTCTGTGATATCATAATGAGGCATAATTTTGATATTCTGTCTTTAACTGGATATATATCGAGAAGTGCATGGTGGATATACTAATATACCTTGGGATGTAAATGGTGAGTACAATTTAGAATGCCTAGTTGAGATGGATTTCACAAATAAATATAAAATAGTTACCAAAATCACAAAAGTTAAGCTTACGGAAAACTACCCAATATGGTTGTATAGGTGACAAGAAATACATTTTTTTTTCAACATTGCTGTATTATGGTTGTGGTAACCTGTTACCTATGGCTTAATTAAGTTTCAGTGCAATAATGTCGCAAGTTAAAAATACAAAATATAGCTCAACATTGAAAATAGAAGCATTTTAACCAGTTCCTTTTTTGATAGTTGTGGAGCACCAAGTTCATGAAGTCATAAAAAGAAATCAGGAACCACTTATTCCCATTTTACATATCAACTTTGTTTCCCTAATGTGTTAGGAACACATATCCAAAATTTTAACGAAATCCGTTGATAGTAAGCTTTCCAAAATGAAGTGAATTTAAATCATCAGTGATGTACCTCCTTTTGGCTTCTATCTTTAAAAGCATGTAAGCTACATTGATACCGATGCCACCAATAAAACGAGAAGATTTGCCCCTTCATTTTGCATACCACTTTGTCCAATTTTTTTTGTAATTTCTTCACAAAATGCAAAAAAATGCAACAAAAAAATCAATGGGTGTAGTACCCCCTTAAAAGTGGTACGTACTAAGAAAGTTTGAATGACCCCTGTGGTAAAATGTTATAAACTTATAGTTCAAAATCAACTGCGTGGATTTCTGATTGTCCAATGAACTCACGCTGTTTGATTATGTACAGTAAGTTTATATAACATTTGACCCAAGGGGAGCAATCAAACATTCCGAGTACGTGCCACTTTTAAGAGCCATGTTTTAACGCTCCTGTTTCATTTTCAAAACTGGCACATTACAAGTGCATTTCAGTTCTGATGAACACTTATTGGTGTTTAAGTTAAGGAAATATCAACCCAAACCCCAATAAATTGGATAAAAACAAAACAATATTGCCCAAATACAGAAATTTTGCCCCCACAAATCTAAATTTCAGCCTAAAATAAAAATGTGTAAATAAGAAATACAGGACTGTCAAAGGTTGTAATGATAAGTCCAGGAAGAACTGAAGAGGTCAATATCTAGTTTTATCTACATGGATATGTAAAATCAGTTTAGTCGTTTTAGAGACAAATCATATCAGCCCTAATTGTTCACAGAAGAGAAAAACCAAGATATATTAAGGCGAGTGGGATGGCAGGAGACACATTTTTCCGGTTTTAGTCATTTAACTAAAAATGCAGTGAACGTATTAATATAAATTCATTGATCTTATAGGAATCGAGTTTAGAAAGGCAGTAATCGCATTTGTATTTCAATAGAATTGGTCTTCAGTTAAAGCCATAATATTACAAAACGAAAGTTTTGGGCGTTTTCCCCTGCCCTAGAAAAAACGTGCACATGGGGCAGAAATTACACCCCTTATATCAAGCCTTGGGACGTCTTTTATATAATCATACCATTCATCTTGAGTGTCAGCTTTATCTGTCTCAATATTTAAATGCAAACTCCGCTATGCCATGCTATCATCCGACCCGTCTTAACATAATATTAGAATGTCTCATTGAACATGTACTCAAAATATGAAACAAATAACTTCAAACATACTGAAACATGAAAAGAAGAGAAAATTTTATAAAAGTGAGTCTGATTGGGAGAACACCAATTCTGATTACCAAGCAACACCCCCTCCGCCCTCGTGTCTCTAAACAACTGTGCAAGTATCAGACCATAGTGCAGTTATACTGCACAGCAAACATGATTCGACTTTTGCAGTACTTAAGGCTACATGCTCTTTTTGGTTGAAATTTTTGGCGGGAAATAATCCCGCCAAAACATTAAAGTAATCTTTTCCCACAACTAAATATCATAGTCAGGAAATTAATGATGCATCTGGTAGCTTAGATCATAACTTTCATTATACTTAGTTGCAATTATCCCAGAAAATTCTTGATTTGTTTTTAGTGTCTTGAATTGTCGATGTTTTTGATCAAAAAACATCACTCGGTGTATTTTGAAACTCGAGGCATTAACTCTTCTCAAATTAGCCCCAAATCATAATTTATTATATGCACGTGTAGCAAACACCAATGGGAATAATTGGACGTTGTTTGCGGAGCCCAAATTTGGTTTCATTTTATTTCACAATAATTCTAAGGTGAAAATTTTGACCTGACATTTCCGTTTTGGATTTCCAATTTAAATTCATTGATATGTGATATTTTGAATAAATAAAGAGTACGCTTACCTTTCTGCAACACTTCCCGGTATCATCAAGCATCTGCTGATAACCAACATTTTAGCTGAAAACAGTCCCTTCCTATCATTTTTGAACAAAATATGGTTCAAAAGTGCGTACGCTAGGCGTATATACTGGGACAGCGAGGTAATGAACAGAGTTGGTGTATCTATTGTAAGCTATTAGGGTAGGCCTATAGTATATCTTCCCGCAAGTGACATAAGGGCTGTATATTCAAACGCTATTGTCTGGATCATTGAGTATCGATTGCGCACGTATACATGCAACACGGATGTGTGTGGTCCTCCCCAGGTGTTGACATGAATTACAAATCACGTCGTGAATGACCCAGCGTTTTCATTTTATTATTACTAAATTAATCGTCGTTTATCACGAGTCCTAAGAGTCGTACCAGTTCAATTCATCAAAATTAATTTGTATTAAATGAAAAACAAACAGACAAGTAGAGTCATATGTCTTTCTATGACCGTATTCCTACCAAAATCTGATTTTCAATAGGCCGACACTAGAAACGTGTTGATATGTAGGCTATATCTTTTAAAATCGCCGAATGTTAACCACAGTCACCGTGGCACAGCACTGTGGTGGCACAGTAGGCATAGTGGAGTTGGCAGTGGTTCGAACCCCGGTGAAAATGCGCTGTGCCGTTTTTCAAACACGCCCTGAATGAAATTGATGGGCAGTACCCTTTAGGGGTACTACACCCTGCTTAATTTTGTGCCTATTTTTGCATTTTTCTCAAAATTATTGAGCATTGATGACAAGTAAGATATGAATATTATAGGGGCAAGGACTAAAACTACTGCACTGGAAATTTTATTTCAGCAGACAACAGTTGTGGAGTTACAGTCAAAAATGAGGGAAAACCAATATTTGATCAATAAATCAATAACTAACTTGCCTTGAGTTCCTGAATTTTCAGTGCAGTAGTTGTAGTCCTTGCCCCTATAATATACATATCTTACTTGTCACCAATGCGCTATAATTTTGAGAAAAATGCAAAAATAGGCACAAAATTGGACAAGGGTGTAGTACCCCCTTAAAGCTGGTTAACAGGAAACTATAGAGTCCAGCAAAATCAATCGATAAAGTCTAGTCTATCCTCCACATTGAATGGTGGACTGCACTTATGCCCAAATATGGCACCTGCCAATCAATAATCACCCACTTGAAATCCCCTGACTCGCTGCACTGACCAAAGTTATGGACATATATGGGAGCTGTTTTTGCTGTTATCTGTTATTTACATATCAGGGAGGTACGAACATTTGCAGATGCCCCACGTACTCAGTTTTTAGCCTACATGTAATGTATACATTATTCTTGATTGACAGCAAGTACAAAAAACAGTGGTTTAGCTTAAATTTCCTTCGGACGAGAGCGGTCTACAAGTGAGTCATAGTCGCTAAAAGTTGCATTCAATTTACATAATGAATTTTGCAGGCCATGTCGTGCACTTACTAAAAACCAAAGTGCGAATACTTCCAAATATCTAAATTAGCTAAAAAGTTAGGACATGTTACAAAACTATATTTCCTAGTTCTATAGTTCAGAGAGTACAATAAATATTGGCCGGTTATTTTTTACACAGTGACGTTAACTAGGAAATGCCCTATACCTCATTGATGCTATGGTTTTGTCAATCGCTGTCAATCGCTGCTTTCGCAACAGTTGGAGAAAGCTTGTAGTCGCCTGCTCCGCAGCCGACTGATGATGATGATGATGTAGAGGGCACACCTTAATGGTGAGACTGTGTATTGTGTATAGGAAAATGAACAGTAACTGCAGTATGCAGGACATATTTCAGCCATTTCTATCATTATATTATGGCAAAAAATGCTTCCATCATGATACCTGTTGCCAACTGCCACTGCCGCAGGCGAAGTTCATTTTCTGCAAAAGGTCATCTGATAAAACTGACTTCCCATCGTCATAAATATTACATTGGTTGTATAACAAACTGGTAAATAAATTTCATTTAAAGGAAATGGAAAAATTTTGGGACCTTCAAGACAAAATGCTGACAACTTTTAACGAGACCTACAATAGCATATAGCAAAGTCAGCTTGTTGTATCACTTCCTGTAGCATAATAGCTTCTCTATACCTTTTTCCCTTCTTCCCATCATACAATATTCCACGGGATATGACGTAGCTCATGTGCAACTGATGGTCTTTGCAATTATGTTGTCTTAATATGGGCACACTGATTCCATATGCGGTTTATCATGAACTTTAGAGTACATCGATGTTACTAATATGTAGGCCTAATTGTTAAAATACACGAGTGACAAGAGTAATGCCGTTATACAGTTAGGACGCGGGACTACCGATTGTTATTGTTCTGCAAGGCTCACTCAGTCATTTAATAAGGCAATACAAACGATCGAATTTGGTATTCAAATGAACAATATTTTGAGTTACACCTTTTCAGTGTAAAATTTTTTTTCTCGGCCAAATGAAAAGCAATAATTTTCATTTTTTCAGTAAATGTCAGGAAAAACTGTAATGCTTGATACTGTATTTTTTTTCAAATCTTAGTGTTAAACTTAGTCGTAAAATTCAGTCATTTAGTGTAAGATTTTCGATTTTGATAGGCTTCAACTCTGCCCGCGAGCCTTTTTTTGGATCAACCTTTTAGCTTTTCAAAGTAATATAGTTCGCTAAAGAAGGATTTTTCCCAACTTTCTAACGCACATCACCGTGAGCGATATATCATAGTTTTGTCAGAATTTCCGTTTTGATTCCATAATTTTTGACTACCAGCTGAAAAAATTTCAAATCCACGCGTAAAATACTAGCATTGTGGATCGATATCTCTAGGTGCCCGGCCTGGATACAGTTTTGCCAGAACTTCAATATAGCAAAGAAATTACCTAGTGTTTCGGTATAGTGCATTTTGTTTGTGTTTGTTTGAAATTGCTTAAACCCACCGAAAGTCACAATGAAGCAGCCAAAACAATACAAGGTTAAACATGGAAGTTTATAACAACCTATTATAATGACCTAAAGGAAAAATCATTTATGGCAACAATGAGCCTTGCATTGTAAGTCATGGTTAAAATGTGTTGAGTACCCACCCCACCCCCATACTGGCATAGGCCACATACTATTACATACCGGTACCTTATAATATTTATATAGCACGGCTATAGCTATACATTTAGAAAGTAGGTCCTATAGCGCTAAATTATGACAAATAGGCCTACACAAACCCGAACGCAAGTCTGAAGGGTGTAATGAAATGCCAACCCCCGATGGGGGTCATTCAAAATTCACCTGGAGATAGGACAGAAAATTAAAATCCCCTCTAATAACACGCGAATTTTTCTAGGTTTGGACAGTGGATTTTCCCATGGACCTCATCCTAGGTAAATAAATAAACAAACAAACAAACAAACAGACAAAATGGTTTTCATAATCATGGAATCCATAGCCCCTATAAATTGAAATTGCAGGCTATCACGGGAGCAAATTTCCAAAATCCACCTCATTTACCAGAATTGGGGATTTGGGCTACCAAATCGCTGGTCAGGCAATCCTGGTTTTCAATGGAAAAGGGACCTGGGTTGACAACAATTGAAATATCGATTATTTCTGCTGGTTGCTCTCGAGATAAAGTACTGAGTTGGACATTTTCGGAGCATGAAGGGAAAAAATGGTAAAACAAAAACGGAAATTCTGACAAAGCGATAATATATAGACCCACACGATGTGCTTTACAGAGGTGGGAAATATCTTTCTTTAGCAAACTATATTAGTTTGAGACGCTAAAAAATGAATTCAGTAAAAAGCTCGCGTGCGAATTAAAGGCCTATAAAAATCAAAAATATCACACTAAAAGACAAAATATGATGCTTGAATTTTAACACCAAAATTTAAAAAAAAATGTATATCCAAGCACTATGTCTTTAACTGACATTACTGAAGAAAAAGAAATATTGCTTTATATTTGACCGAGAAAATAAATTTCATAGCAAAAAGGTGTATCTCTGAATTGGGCTGATTTTAACATGTATCGATCGACTTTTAGCGCGACTATGCATTTCTGAAGAATTGGTAGTCCCGCGTCCTAACTGTATAGAGCGATAGAACATTTCGTCGGTTGCATCACATACTGCTGATCTATTCGACGCAACACGCTTTTCGAGAAAATCGTGATTGAAAATTGTTGATTACTTATTTCTCAATAAAATTTCCTCGACATGGTATAAAGAAGAGACTTGGAGGTTTCGTTTTGGTGAAAGTCCATCATTCAAATAAAATTACTCAAAATGGTGTTAAACTTATAGCTCTACCGCTATATTATGATACAGTCTCGCTATGTTTTTCATTATTTAGTATAGATCTCCATGTGGTGCGTGTATTGGTTACGAACATAAATGAGTTCTGAATGGATCTGTATGTGATGCGTCGCTCACCCCCGGGCGCTCACCGTATAGATATGTATGATATACGTACAATTGAATGGCAAAAATCAGACAAGAATCAAGCTAGGTAACAGTGCATATGGAGGGGGGATACCGGTAATTAGGGTAGATAGTGGCGTTGGTTTTATTCCTTTTTGGTAGAGTAAGTTATAGTATTCCTAACAATATAATAGTTAGGGGAAAAAGTTCACTTTGGTGACCACTCTCTGGCTAGTAAGGTTTGACGATTGATTCGACTTCTATGGACCATTTAGAAAAAAATAGCCACCATGTCCCTCGCGAAAATCCCGGCATTTTTTGCTAGAGGCCCAAATCCAAAATGGCCGCCACCACCATTTTGAAAATTTAAGTTTTGAACCAGAAATCCAAGATGGTGGCCGCCGGCGCCATCTTGAAAGTTTTGAGCTAGATTACCTAAAATTGTGTACAAAGACACTTTTTCCGGTAAGTCGACCCCAAGAAATCCGAATCTGACATTAAACTCAGATATGGCAGTTTAAACCCCAGATAAGGCGCCGTCTGGGTTTTACTTCTCTTATATTAGGTTTATGTTCCTTATTTATGGTTAAGGCGCCTTATTTGGGGTTGGGACTGGTTTATATGAGGTGTACGTCCCTTATCTGGGGTTACGGCGCCTTATCTGGGGTTTAGACTGCCATATCTGAGTTTACGTCTTTTATCTGGGGTTAAGGCGCCTTATCTTGGGTTTAGATGCCTTATCTGAGGTTTACGACCCCTTATCTGAGGTTAACAACCCTTATCTAGAGTTAAGGCACCTTATGTGGGGTTCAGATGCCTTTTCTGGGGTTTATGTTCCTTATTTAGGGTTAAGGCGCCTTATTTGGGGTTTAGACTGCTTTATCTGGGGTCTACGTTGCTTATCTGGGGTTACGGCGCATTATCTGGGGTTTATATGCCTTATCTGGGTTTAGACTGCGATATGCTAAGGTTAAGGCATCTTAGCCACAGGTAAGGAACGTAAACCCAGGATAAGGCCGTCTAAACCACAGATAAGGCGCCTTATCCCTAGATAAGGTATGTAAACCCAAGATAAGGCAGTTTAAACCCCATAATTATAAGAGACATGAACCCCAGATAAGGCGGAAATGACACACTTATGCTTCTGCTCTCATTCAAAAATCACATTTACGCTCTACCAAATGGGGGCCATCTTGGATTTCTGGGCAAAAATTATTTTGTAACGTCAAATTAATGTCAGATTCGGATTTCTTGGGTAGTGAGGCGGATATGTGACATAGATTGGATGAGATGTTCACTTTTGGCAGAAATCATGGAAATGGGTATACATATAGGGGGTTTAAGGTGTGCTGATTTCAAAAAGCTACGGATACAAATAATCCGAGCAGGGACCAGC
The DNA here is from genome assembly GCF_039555335.1 of Amphiura filiformis. NCBI lineage: Eukaryota > Metazoa > Echinodermata > Ophiuroidea > Amphilepidida > Amphiuridae > Amphiura > Amphiura filiformis. The sequence continues at coordinate 73,576 of NW_027305602.1, forward strand.
TTGGATTTCAAAATGGCCGCCATTTAAACATAGAATGTGGAATATCATGGCCTGTGAAGATCATCGGATGCTAAAATTGGTGACAATACCCATATTTGTAATGTCAAGAGTCCCATATATATTATTGTTCATGATAACTGCTGCCGTAATTATTTGAAAATGTGACTCCGTTAGTATTATGTATTATACGAAGACAGCACATAACTAAACAATCAGCAGTGCTGTCTCTTCTTTGACGCAACTCACTATATTCAACACAGAGAAGCAATGCAGGGCCGAGAGTCACTTTGTACGCCATACTGTGGAACGTGAAACACTTCAGCATGTGCTGCATTCCATGGTACCACACTGTCTCTCACCCAGTATTTGTATTCAGAAGATCCTGGTACTCTACTCCAGGACAATAGAATAGTTCTAGATAATGCAGCCATTCCTAAATCCAAACACATCAAACCATTGCCTGAGACCTACACTTTCATACCTCCACAAGGCCTGCCTAACACCATGCCACAACCCCTTAAAATGTAATCAGTTGTGTGATTCCTGAATCACCAATACTCATTTCAGATGAAATGCAAACTAAGTGGATGACCAGCTTGGTCAACTTAATTTGCTAGTTTACAGGATTCAGTTCCTCAACCACCAGCAAGAATTGGAATTGTTTAGAGATGTAGCGCATTCAGTTGCTATGGTTAAGTATGGTATGGATGTCATCAGACAAGCAACTACTCATGTAAATCCTGGTCAGGTGCCAGTGTTGACGGTGGACCAGCCTTTTGTATGCAATTGACAAGAAGATGCAGTGGTCCTGGCCCAGCAGCTATAGTGAGGACAAGTATGTTGTACTAATGGGTGGTTTTCATATAGAAATGGAAATGCTGAAAGTAATTGGAAACTGGTAGGATGGTAGTGGTTGGATTACCGTGCTGGCTACCGCAGATGTCACAAAACGAAGAGCTGACAGTCTTCAGAAGGGATCTCACACCTCAAGAGCACAATGGGCACATCAAGTTACCACTGCAGTCAACATGTAGGGAAAAGCATACAAACCATATCAAGAAAGTACAACTCAGTCAGAAAGACTTCTTTCTTCGGGTGGTGTCATCATATAGAACAACATTTTGAGTACAACATTAACACTGTAACTGGAACCACTCTTCCTCCAATTTGCGAGGGCACAGCGTTAGGCAAATTTCCCGTTGTATGTAGAAACACTTATATACAACGTGAACATTATTCCATGGATCTTTCCTATGGATCACTACCACTACGCAAAATGGCTTTCAGTCCATGTCAGAGATCTTATGCAGCTTCACGCTCAGTGTCCTGGTGCTTTTGTAGCTTTTTATTTAATTCTTAAAAGGCAACTGTGGTACACAGGTCGGGCAAAAATAAATCCTCAAAGTCCAAGATGAAGATCACAGGTACGAGAAGTAATGTACAGCTGTTTTCAAGATTGCATATATCATGTCAGGCCAGAGATGGAAACATTGATTCTTTCTTTGAACATGAGAACCATGCTGGCCACCTTCACTTGCTGACAACAACATGATGCGGCAGTGTAACGCCCAAAAGAACGCCACAAGTAGATGTGCAAACCATTGATGGTGCCGCACTGGTGCACATGCTTGACCCCAAGAAATCACCAACTATAAAGTCATGACATTTAATGACTATGCACACCAAGTGTTCCTTCCATACCTAGCAAAGTCAGAAGATTGGCTGTGATATGGGATACATACAAACCTGACAAAGTCTCAAGTCATATGCAAGGCAATATCGTGGTGATAGCCAAGCAATTCGTGTTGCTGACAACACAAGAATCTCAAGAAACTGGATTTTTTTCTCCGTGTGGATTCCAATAAAGCAGGACCTTTCCAGTTTCTCGGTTCTGCTATAGCAACAGTCTCGGTACCAGAAGGTAAATTGCCCCTGATAACCAATGAAGAACATGTTCTTTCAAACCCACCATCAGAAGTATCTGAACTTCAGCCTAATTGTAACAATGAAGAGCCCGACTACAGGATGCTGCTGCGTGCTATGCATGTCCTTCATGGAGACTACGAGTAAGAAGTGATACTTGCCACAGATACAGATGTGCTTGTATTACTCATGGCAACAGCAAGTGTTTACCCGGGTGTGAACTATTGTTGATATTACACATGGATCCAAATTTAGGTACATATCGGCACACGGTATTGCCAATCAGCTTCGCACAGATTTTTCATGGAGTCTTCTATTCATGCATGCTGTTTGCGGATGTGATACCATATCAGTGGCTTATAGTCGCTAGCGCCCAAAAAGCAACACATTTTGATGTAGAGTACACTTTTTTCACAATTTTTTTTTATACTTAGGAAAATATAAATGTACATAAGTATTATGTAATCATTTCATCGTGTATTCAATACACAGATATTGATGATATACTACCAATTTCATACACATACCAAACTAGTTTGGAAAGGCAGCCATTTTGGAATTCAAGATGACAAGTCCACTGAAATTATAGTTCTACTGTTTAGGAGTGGTATTTGGGACCCTTTATAGGACTACCATTGCCTAAAGTTTGTTCGGCTTATATAAGGCGGAAATTATTCGGATTTTGTTACTGCTCGCGTCAATAAAGTCCCAACCCAGGCTCGCGTAAATTCACGCAAGCGTGCGCCAGTCACGCATTACGCAAACTAACTTTAGTACCGTTTTAATTGTGTTGCTTACGTCACAAATAACAAAGGATACTATCAAGGATTCTTGAGTACTAATATACTATAGGATAAGCCACTCGTTTGCGCAAATGAAGTCAGTCACACAGCCAATGCGCGGTCATGCATGTGATGGCATAGCTGTACCCCTGTACGTGTAGGAGTGTATCACCTGTGGAAGAGATGATGCATGTTTACGTCATCGTTAAAAAAAAAGCAAATGGCGAAAAACGGGGAACATTTGGTCGAATCTTTCCATTACTATCATATCGTGAAAAACCAAATAGCTGAGGAGTTAGCTCAATATGCTAGGAAAATATTCTCTTCGATGACCCCATGACGAGACTGGCTAAATAAGCTGTATTTTTGCTGGCAGTCGATGTGCGCCATCTTGGAAAAATTTGGTGTACCAAACTCCCCAGCAACTGTCAATCAAATTACGGATAAGTCTGTTTCACTATTGAAGTAAACACAGCCAAAAAACAAAGTCTCCAGTAGTTCCATCCCCATTTAATCAGATTCTGATGAGTTTATGGCAAAATAATTTATATAATAATTTTCTATACCCCTTTACTTCGAAGATTGATACCAAATTTGATATCAAAAGTTTAATCATCATGAGCAAAGGAACCGTTGTTTGGAAATTCGTGCAATTTTAAAATGACAATTACGAATTGACCACGCAAAAGTCAATGCATGGTATCAGCGTATTATGTGGCCCGAAGCAACCCGTACAGGAATCATTGTACACTTGCCATGCTTGCCTGCGCACAATTAAAAGAGCGGGGTATTTGATTTGCATTTTGACATGCATGGGTAAACCTTTAAAGACAATGAATTTAGACTTCTCAGATGCGTGTTGATGTGTAGATGTAAAAAAATACTTTTTTTTAATGTCGTAAAAGAAAACATTGCAGATAATGTTGTGTGAATGCTGATAATTTTATATTTTATGTTGATGATGCTTACAAGAAAACGTATTGAAAAAAATGTGTCTCATTACTTGTTTTGAAGTCTGCGCAAACTGTTTAGAACTTGAACTCATTTAATCTCCCGGTAAAGAACTTTACAACAACGCCGAAATGTGTGTAACAGCTACACATACAACCCGACATGTTATACCCCATTTGAAATTCCCGCAGTCACCTGCCGGCCTATAAAGGCGACGTAATTCTTGGCACACACGCTAGCTCCGCCGCGTGATACAACTTCCTATGTCATTTTTAAAATTGCACGAATTTCCAAAGAAAGGTTCCCATGCTCACGATGATTAAACTTTTGATATCAAATTTGGTATCAATCTTCGAAGGAGAGTGTATAGAAAATAATTATATAAATTATTTTGCCATGAACTCATCAGAATCTGATTAAATGGGGATGGAACTACTGGAGACTTTCTTTTTTGGTTGTGTTTAGTACGCATAACGTTGTCGTGCACATGTATACAAATTATATTAGGCTATTAAAAAAAGCGTTACTATGTCGTTACTAGGTGTACCAAACTCCTTAGCAACTGTCACTCAAACTGCCGTACAGTGACTTCACTTTTTATACAGGGATTGAATACGAGTGTCACGGCCCTGATACTATTGTCATGGACGTAAAAGACAATAGACCGCGTACAAGCAATCACAAATTTCAAAGTCTCAGCATCACCCGATAATGAGGCCTGATTCTTCCATTAAATGCGACAGTCAAAATTGCTACGCACTTACCGCGTATTTTTACGGTATCGCGTAATCGCGAATGTAGGCAACGCGCGAAGGCACAACACGCTGGCGTGATTGTTTATTATAGAAACGGCACGATCGAACAATTAGCCCTTATGAATATGCAAGAATTCACAGCATACAATGCACAGGGACTTTGACTGTTGATACATGTCCTGTAGTAGTCTGTGACGAAAAATGGCGGCCATTTTGAAATCAAATATGTCTGCTTAAGATAAAATCTGCTTAAGATTACATGTTTGTAATAATATATAATTATGGGACCCTTGGCATTGCAAATATGGGTATTGCCACACAGGCCAATCTATTCAACATACTGTGTTGAAATGGCGGCCATTTTGAAATCCAAGCTGGTCCCTTAAGGTAACAGTTCTCATGTATAAAAATACTTTTTATGCGTCCCTTGGCAATACAAATATGGGTATTGCCACCAATTTTAGCATCATGTGACCTTCACAGGCTGAGATATTGAATATTCTATATATTTCAAGGGCTGTCATTTTGAAATCCAAGATGGCCGCCAAATGGATTCTCGTATCATTTGTATCCGTAGATTTTTGAAATCTGTACACTTCAGAACCCCCAAGTACCAAATTCTATGATTTCTGCCAGAAGTGAACATCTTTTTCACATATCCGCCTCACTACGACTTACCGGAAAAAGTGTCTTTGTACACGATTTTAGGTAATCTGGTTCAAAACTTATTTTTCTCAAGATGGCGCCGGCGGCCACCATCTTGGATTTCTGGGTAAATATGAGTTCGTAATGTCAAAGTAATGTCAAATTTGAAATCCTTGTGGTCGACTTATCCAAAAAAGTGTCTTTGTACACGATTTAAGGTCCTCTTGTTCAAAACTAAATTTTTCAAGATGGTGCCGGCCACCATCTTGGATTTCTGGATGAAAATGATGCCGTAATGTCAAACTAATGTCAGAATCGGAATCCTTGTACTCGACATATTCGAAAAAGTGTCTTTGTGCATGATTATAGGTGCTCTGTTTCAAAACTTAAATTTTCAAAATGGTGGCGGCGGCCATTTTGGATTTTGGCCTCTAGCGAAACATGCCGGGATTTTCGCGAGAGACATGGTGGCTATTTTTTTTTCTAAAAATTAATGGTCCATAGAAGTCGAATCAATCGTCAAACCTTACTAGCCAGAGAGTGGTCACCAAAGTGAACTTTTTCACCTAACTATAATCAACACATTCAGAAAATAAAGATTAGATTGAGCCCGGGAACCCCCGGGATTAAGTAATCAGTCTTTTTAATTATAATGTGCTTGTAACAAAACATTGCGAATAAATATATCTGAAATAAAATACCATGCTTTCAATGGATTTTAAATGACGTGTATTCTATACAAAAACGATTATCTTATAAACCATCATGCACATTCTCGTCCCAAGAGCTTTCAAACAGAGAACAACAAGCAGTGAATGTCTCCACCACAGTCTTTGATTACACTACACGGTTGAGTGCATAGCAATGTAGGAGCTGTGAAGATTCTAGCTAACAAATGGGCCTCTTTGATTGGTTTTTGTCGAAACCTCAAGTGTTCCCTTCATCCAATCAGAATTTTTTTCTATCAAACGAAAGCTAAAACTTCCCAATCACAATTAGGCCCTAAGCGTCAAAACCATCATGGTCATATCAAAGTTAACAGTTACTGATAATAAATAGTTGGATTGTCTTGAAACTTGGTTGATATGAAATCCCGTGAGCAGCAAACATTCTTTTAAAGGTTGTCTGATTATAGATGGTTAGATTGTTGTAAAACTCGGAGGATGTGATTGCCATTGAGCCTTTTGTAACAAGTATGAATTAAATATAGAACTAAATGACACCTTTTTCAATTCAGCTTTCAACATGAAAATTCTTTAGTATTTCCTAGTATGTCATTGGTGGTATTTACAAAATTTGCAAAATTATGAAACATGATCTTCATCCATGGCGTTGCCTTTTTAAAGACATTCCTTGTTAGCAAAGTATTACTGTATGTGTATAAATGTATTATCTTTAATACTTAATTACGAAATTTCCATACCAAATGAAAGCCGCAGAGGAAATGATCTTAATTGTGATATGTGAAGCTAAAACAAGTGACATTATGATGGATTGATTGAAAGTTTTGTGTTGTGAAGTTTACATCATTAGCATACTTGAAGATTATTTTAGTAATGCATTCGGTAACGTAATAGTAGTTAAAAAGTCCCTTTTTATTTGATTTGTTTGGTTTTCACAACCCTGGATAACCCAATAACATAATTTTGAGAAGATTATTTCTATTTGGGTCCCATTGAAATTCAAGTCGGGTTTGAACAGTTAGGGATTTTAACACACTACTCTTTAGTTTTCAACCGTCGGAAACAGAACCCGGGACCTCGTGTACAAGAAGTGAGAACTCTAACCACTAAGCCATGCTCTTTCCATAGAGGAATTAGAAAAGAAATAAAAGGGGAATGTTTTATTAAACGTTTTTAGGGGCCGTGCAATAATTATGAGCCCAGGGGAGGATAGAATTGGGGGAAGCTAGCATTTTTAGCACACATTAATGGGGCGCCTTTTATATAAATAAAACACTCTAAAAGAAACCAGCACGGAAATGCTTAAATATGCGCTCTCAATATAAGCTAATATATGTCTAGACCATTTAAGGTTTGTAAATTGGGATCCCAAAGATTTGACATGTGCAAGGGGGCGTAATTCTAGGTGTGCGCAGTTTGAGATCAGCGCAATCCCTAATCGACCCACATAAACGGACAGAGCGGGAAAATAAGCAAAATTGGCCATTATCATACTGATATTACATTATTCCAAGTGACTACAAAAATGTCTTGATACTTTACATATTGGCGATGTAGAAAATGTCTGATGAAGTAAATCTTTAAAATTCTGACAAATGAATTTTTGTGTTGCTCCACTTTTATAGGTTTTCATGAAATAACCAATTTCACATTGAAAACAAAATGTTCAATTCATCAACAATCAAAACTTTTATACCTTTGCCTAAAATTTGCCTAGCTGTCGTTGCATTTATTTTAGTAATGGTCAGTTCCGTGATATTGACAATACAGAGACTTTACACTCTCAACGATTGTGTGCTTGAACATCTGCTCTGCATTGCAAATAGCAAGCAAGTTTTCAAAATCCAAGGTGGCTACAAATATTTGGGTACATGGTGGTCGAAAAATCCGATCAAAAACAGTTCAGGCAAATCCCATTGATTTACATGTAGACAAACTAGATTTTCGTACGCTGCACGAATAGGTAATGGCACCGTGAAATATAGTTGTCTTATTGTTTGACAAATAGCTTTGAAATAGTGTTAACTTTTCTTGGACCCCTCTGTATAATATAACATCGACATTTTCATCTTTCACATTGTATGGTGAAAAAAAATTGTCTAATACCAACGTGGGATGTGAAATTTGGTACTGGGTTTCCCTAACCTGTCATGAAATCATCATAGTTTTTGGATTAAAATAAATGTTAGATCAAAACTATTAATGAGCACAATACTTCCTCCAAGAAACCATCTTATCAGGGCTTTGAATAAACCTAGACAATGCCATATTCCAATGAATCAAGGCCTACACAATGTTCCCATGCGAATGACTTTCTCCACAGAATCACCCAATCACTACAATGAATAAACCCGGACGATAACCTGGTGAAATAAATTCAGACTTACAAAGTTATCCTGCGCTTCAAGGTTTGCTTTGGCGTCCAGTAACATTTTACAGCAAGCTTCACTATTCAGGGCAGCGTAATGTAATGGCGTCAGCTTCTGTTATAACAAAATATGAAAACAGAGTAAAATTTTATGAAATGAAAACATTCACAACATATATTATAACGATAAAACTATTTGTCAGAGACAAAATGATCATAGCTTCAATAAACTAAACACCGGACAAAATCAAAGTCAACATATGTTTGAGGTGGCATAATTATTAGAACATTATATAGATTGATATAAAGGTGTTAAGAATTGTTAACAACCTGTAAGTTTTCTCATTTAAAACATTGTGATAGGTAGTTGACATGTTACTCATTCATTTAAATGAGAAAGTTTCATAGAAATGAGAAAATATTCAATTCTCATAGTTTTGTCCAATTCTCGTCGCTTTTGAAAGAATTCTTTATTTCCACTAGTGTATATAGCAAATCAGGTTAACGGTTGATACTGTATTTTGAGCCCAAAATTTGTGTGTGTCCGGAAGGGGCGGATAAGGAAATGATTTACCCATCAAGTAAAAATATCAATTTCTCTAAATGTCAATAAAAAATAATAAACATTAATTAAGAATAAATATCAATACATAAGGTCTATTTTTTAATCCCCCACAAATCAACGGCCGTATCACATAGTGACGTATTCGACATTTTTGACATTTTCATGAATTTTGGCAGAGTAAGTAAGTAGACAATCCTCTTCAAAATGACCAAATCCTGACTTAGTGAGATAATTAATTAATGAAATAATTAACTTAGTCGTATTTGCTTTAATTTAAATTGTCCGTTTCATATAGCGACGTATTTGCTAAAAGCCGTTGATTTACACGTTTTTTTCATAGTGACGTATCATGCCGTTCGCCCGTATCACATAGCGACGTATTTGCATTTTTGCGTAAAAATCGATGGTTTCACATAGTGACGTATTTTGTCGCATTGAAATACAACGGTGTTATTTGTGTCGTATCTCACAATATGTAACGTTTGCACTTTCACATACTCACGTATCTTTCTTTGATGAATTCTCGAATAAATTGAAGCATCTATGACTAAAATAGCATTTATATTACCTTGATGAATGTCTTCTTTAGACATGAATGGCTTTCGTTCAACTAGCACTGAAACATTCAATTTCTCAAAAACTACTACCGACGAAATGTAGCAACGGTTGGTATTATAGAACTTGAAAAGAGAAATAACTGGTAATTGCACACTATAGACCTCCCCACCCGAAAGTCTAACCCAACTCTAACCCTAGACCCTAACCCTATAAGCCAGAAGTAGCCTTAACTATACCTGATTTTAGCCATAGCCCGACTCCTAAGGTAATACACCACTTACCCATCAGTTATAAAATTTCAATTTCCTGAACATTCTCAAAATAAAAAAATACCACATTCCCATTTTCGACCGAAATTGGATAAATTGCACATTTTCTATCAAATTTCGTTCAAAAAGTTGTTCTGAATAAGTAATTAGTTATTTATTATTTTTATTCATTTGGATGAGAAAGTTTAGTTGAAATGAGCAAATTTTCAATTTTCAGTCATAGTTTTGTCCAATTCTCATTGCTTATGTAAGAATTCTCTTTGTGCTTTCTGTTAGTATTTTAGTCTCAGATGATACGGCTGGAAAACTCACACCACAATAATAACAGTAAGGTTGGAGATGGTCGAACACTTAGTAGGCATACTAATTTAGCGATATTCTTGATGTTGTTTTGGTGCATTTTGGATTGGAAAAAGTGAGAAAAAGGTCTTGGATTAAAAGTGGAACAAAAATATCCAGATATTTTAAAACGCCTTCTGTAAAGTATACTATGTTATTGGAAATGGGAAAAATAAAGCTGACAATAGTTACTCCTCATATTTCTCTTCACCATGTTCGCAACAATGCCACAAAGATAGTTAGGTAAATCAAAATGCACGGAAATCATACATCACTGTTTCCTGTCTGAGAGATTATCTTAATCCATTTATGTTCTGTATATCAAGATGCTAATATATGCTAACAGAATAAACAACTTTCTAAGTATTGCAAGTGTTTATTTTTGTTTATTACAATATTCATAAGATGCAAAAAAAGGCATGACATGAATAGAATATGGAAGTTCACATTAACATAGATAAATAAAGGGGACTAAACTAATAGCTCAGATTTTATATCTGCTATGTTGACTTCGGTATTAGAGAGATTGCGAAATTTACGTGAAACGTGAAACGTGATTCGGGAACGCCAACGGCAAGCTACATTAGTCGAAAATCAGTTAGTATGCCCTCTAGAGGGTGAAATCTATTGTGAATTGGTCAATCGTAGAATTACCGTAAGGCTATTACGTTGCGGTTGGTAGCAAAAACTGACGTTCCAAAATGACAAAAAACGCATTATAAAATGCAGAAAAATGTTATGTTTGTCGTGTTATGAAGCGAATCAAAGTATCCAAATAGAACAAGTAGAGTGCGACATGTAATATAATCCATTCTGGGGGTTACATTTTGACCTAGTATAGACAAGAAGAAGTGAATAAATTTAGATTGCCTATTCATTTATGTGTGGAAAATGCCGTCCAAAAATCAGCTTGCGAAGAGGCGTTTTAGGCAAGATCGTGACGTCTTACGACATAATGCGGTAGAATTGTCTGTTTTGGACGGGTGACAGCAGTTCGTGCAACGTCATTTTTCGCCATTGCTATTTCGTTGCATTTAACTACTGTCAAAGTGTTTGCTTATGGATACTATTCAGCAAACACCATAATGTTTTTAAAACATGATAATGCATATGTTTTTGGTTTTAGTTTAAACATTTTGATAACATATCAATATCGGTTTATATAAAAATCATGAAAACTCTTTTTTAAAACGTGTTATACTGAAAAAAAGATAATACAACATTTTAAACCAAAAATGAGTAAAATATCATTTGTTAAACACTGTGTGTACTTTATATACCCTTGACCCTCACATACCCTTTAACCGGACATTTCCCGTTTTCTGTAATATATTTGTGTTTCGTGGGTAGTAATCGAGCTAGGCATGTTAAATTATCTATTTTCATTTTGCTTTAATAAGTAAACAGGGTACTATTTAGGCCTATATGATAATGAGGTTTGTTTCTTGTTGTTCGAATAATATACACCATGGCGACTTCCGAGGCATCCAACACCAAACTCTGTTTAGTTTATTTAGACAAATAGCATACACGTGTGAACAATTATAGGCCTACTCATTTTCCAATGAGCCCGCAAAACTCAAATATCGCTAATCTGGACTGATTAATAGATACAGCCAGTCGTGTTTGCATATCAATACCGAGGAAAGTTGGTTTAAAGAAAGAAGAAGATAATCTTTGTTCTCATCTTCTCTGGTTCGATGCACCCAAGGTGAATCAATGGGTGCTTCCTATATCTTTAGATATATTTGTCTCAGCATAGCGCCACCATGAGCTTTATTGCAATTGTGTTTAGATATAGTCTCCGGTCAGACTTTATGAGGCTATCACGAACATACTAGGAACGACGAGCGTTAGGACCGACACAAACTGGCTGTGTAGGAGACTAGTTTCGTCGGGTGCATCACATACTGGTCTATCTTGAATTTTTGACTTTTCTGAGAAAATTGGTATATAAACTGAGCTCAAAAAGAAACTTATAATTTTTTACAACTTGTGAATCACAAGGTCATATCTTAAAATACTGTCAATCAAAATGAACCAAAATTACACACAGGATTACCTTAACCCTAACCCCCTAAGGGTTTATCGGCGACGGGAAGGGAAAGAAGGAAAGAATAAAGAGAGAAAAGAAGGAAAGAAGTTGTTTGCTCTGGGTGGATTCGAACCCGAGACCCTCGCATGCCAAGCACTCGGTCGGCGACACTTTGCCACGGGTCTTGGGCTTCGCTGGCCAGCGAAACCGTGCCTATATATCACTTAGGGCGATTGCGTCATCACACCACGTGGGATGCATGCACGAACAGCGCATATATCAAGTAGTATTTTGTAGTATTCAGGCGGGTTAGGGTTAAGGAAGCCTATACTGAGTTTCGATAGTGGTAACCTAACCCTAACCCCCTAAGGGCTTTTCGGCGACGGAAGGGAAAGAAGGAAAGAAGTTGTTTGCTCTGGGTGGGATTCGAACCCGAGACCCCTCGCATGCCAAGCACTCGGTCGGCGACACTTTGCCACGGGTCTTGGGCTTCGCTGGCCAGCGAAACCGTGCCTATATATCACTTAGGGCGATTGCGTCATCACACCACGTGGGATGCATGCACGAACAGCGCATATATCAAGTAGTATTTTGTAGTATTCAGGCGGGTTAGGGTTAAGGAAGCCTATACTGAGTTTCGATAGTGGTAACCTAACCCTAACCCCTAAGGGCTTTTCGGCGACGGAAGGGAAAGAAGGAAAGAATAAAGAGAGAAAAGAAGGAAAGAAGTTGTTTGCTCTGGGTGGGATTCGAACCCGAGACCCCTCGCATGCCAAGCACTCGGTCGGCGACACTTTGCCACGGGTCTTGGGCTTCGCTGGCCAGCGAAACCGTGCCTATATATCACTTAGGGCGATTGCGTCATCACACCACGTGGGATGCATGCACGAACAGCGCATATATCAAGTAGTATTTTGTAGTATTCAGGCGGGTTAGGGTTAAGGAAGCCTATACTGAGTTTCGATAGTGGTAACCTAACCCTAACCCCTAAGGGCTTTTCGGCGACGGAAGGGAAAGAAGGAAAGAATAAAGAGAGAAAAGAAGGAAAGAAGTTGTTTGCTCTGGGTGGGATTCGAACCCGAGACCCCTCGCATGCCAAGCACTCGGTCGGCGACACTTTGCCACGGGTCTTGGGCTTCGCTGGCCAGCGAAACCGTGCCTATATATCACTTAGGGCGATTGCGTCATCACACCACGTGGGATGCATGCACGAACAGCGCATATATCAAGTAGTATTTTGTAGTATTCAGGCGGGTTAGGGTTAAGGAAGCCTATACTGAGTTTTGATAGTGGTAACCTAACCCTAACCCCTAAGGGCTTTTCGGCGACGGAAGGGAAAGAAGGAAAGAATAAAGAGAGAAAAGAAGGAAAGAAGTTGTTTGCTCTGGGTGGATTCGAACCCGAGACCCCTCGCATGCCAAGCACTCGGTCGGCGACACTTTGCCACGGGTCTTGGGCTTCGCTGGCCAGCGAAACCGTGCCTATATATCACTTAGGGCGATTGCGTCATCACACCACGTGGGATGCATGCACGAACAGCGCATATATCAAGTAGTATTTTTAGTATTCAGGCGGGTTAGGGTTAAGGAAGCCTATACTGAGTTTCGATAGTGGTAACCTAACCCTAACCCCCTAAGGGCTTTTCGGCGACGGAAGGGAAAGAAGGAAAGAATAAAGAGAGAAAAGAAGGAAAGAAGTTGTTTGCTCTGGGTGGATTCAAACCCGAGACCCCTCGCATGCCAAGCACTCGGTCGGCGACACTTTGCCACGGGTCTTGGGCTTCGCTGGCCAGCGAAACCGTGCCTATAGCCTATATCACTTAGGGCGATTGCGTCATCACACCACGTGGGATGCATGCACGAACAGCGCATATATCAAGTAGTATTTTGTAGTATTCAGGCGGGTTAGGGTTAATACTCTACTCAAAACACATGTCAGTAACCAAGCAGTTGTCCAACTGGCACATGCACTGTCATGGGACAGCTTCCTGGACTTCCTTCACTTTCACAGCCCAACATTTGGCACCCAGGACAAAAAATCTGAGAATGCACACAAGATCCTTGCTTTTCATACACTTTTTTCATGAAACAGGGCTGGGCTGTGAATGTGGTCCAGGAAGCTGTCCCATGTCAGTGCATTTTGCTGTTGTGTCAGTTGGATAACTGCTTGGTTACTGACATGTGTTAAGAGTAGAGTATTGAAGTAAATATGTGTGTAATTTTGGTTCAATTTGATGGACAGGATTTCAAGATATGACCTTGTGAAAAATTATATGTTTCTTTTTGAGCTCAGTTTAGTTCTTTTTTACGAAGCTCTTCTAATTCAACAAATTACAGACCTCAATTTTTCCTAAATAATTAGTTATAAAATGTTAAATTTGAACTATCTATGATTTTTACAAAATACGGTTTTCACATACTGATCTATCTCGAAAAAACACGCATTTATAGAAAATCTCAATTGAAAATCTGCGTATTAAGTTTACCTTTCTATAATTTAATTAGATTATGGATTTTCATGAATGTGGTTTTAAATTAAAGCATATACTTAACAGATTTATTTAAGTGGAATCTTTAATTATATTTACGTATGCAATATTGCTTAAAACTACACGTAAGTTGTAGTTCTCTATGTGAAATAGTTAATTTCCCGATATCGTATTTAAAGTGCATTACATACTGGTCTATCTCAATAAGCTTCGAGATAGACCAGTATGTGATAAGTCTAAAAGTCACGTCACCGTTCGCGAACTCGAGATAGCCCACAAGATAGACCAGTATGTGATGCACTTTAAATACGATATAGGGAAATTAACTATTTCACATACAGAACTACAACTTTAGTGTAGTTTTAAGCAATATTACATACGTAAATATAATTCAAGATTCCAATTAAATAATCTTTTAAGTATATGATTTAATTTAAAACCACTTTCATGAAAATCCATAGTCTTATTAAATAATAGAAAAGTAAACTTAATACGTAGATTTTCATTTGCGATTTTCTCGAAATGCGTGTTTTTCGAGATAGACCAGTATGTGATGCGTCCGACGGTTTGGATGTGAACAGCACTACGCACAATGTCGTAATACGTAACCCGTAAGGCGTTTGCAGTGAACGCCTCTTCGCAATCTCTCTAATTATTTCACTGAAACGCTGATTGTAAATAATCACTGACATCTCCGTAAGCTCTTGTATTGGGTGCATTCGGTAGGAACATTCATTCCTAGGTTTTCATCAGGTATTAGCGTCAATCTCGAATCCAAGCTACTGGTAAGATATTAGAAGATTGCGATGTTCCAAACGCAGCACGTGGAACGTACGTTTTTACGTACTTTAATACGGTGTTAAATATTGCTAGTCTCGGTTCCAAACTGGATTGTGCTCATTCGTCACGAAGGAGAACAAGTCGGCTGGAATAAAGACTATAATATTTGATCTAATCTAATCCAATAGAGGGCATAGTGATTGAAAAATTAACAGTAAGTGCAGGCTACTGAGTCTGTGCCTAATTCAAACAGGCCGCTTTTGATTTTGACTAAAATTTTGACTTAAAATGCTGATTAAACTTAATTGGTTTTTTGTGCTCCCCAAATATTATACCGTATTCACTCGATAGTTAGCACATGTGCCTACTATCGAGGGCTTTTGAAAACGTGCAAAAACGAAAAAAAAATGAACAGCGCCATCCACAAAAGTGACAAAAGTGTAAAAGGTTTTGAGCAAATCATCGATACACATAGCTATATTCGAACAATTAAACCTACAAATTTGTGTGTTAACTACATTAGCTCAGTTGGTAAAGCGACAGACTTTGAATCATCTTAAGAAGACCGAACTGAGCAGGAGTTCGAGGCTCGTTATAAACTTTTCCGTTGCTTTATTTTTATTTTGGGGTTTGAGCTTTTCTTGATAAATTTAATCTTTGTTTTTCATTTTGTTTCTTTATTGTTTCTTATTTGCTTTATTTTGTTGTTGTTCTATTCAAACTGGGGTCATGGGTTATTTATTCAAAACATACCTATATACGAACAATTCAACCTGCAAATGTATGTCTGAACCCAGAGAAGATGTAATAAAGAGGAGGTTGAACAAGCTATCCTCAAACAAAATATGTGTGAGACCGCTCATTCAAAGTAAATGATGAATCACCCTATTTAGCTGCTTTACAATAGAATACCACAATGGGGTTTGAACCCGGGATGGGTGTGATACACAAGTTGCAGCTAACTGCTTTTAGGATAGGTCAGTGTGTGCATGTCATCATGCCATGCACACCATGCATGCAGACCCTGTCATCTTGTCAGATTTCGGATAAAATATGACTGAAGTTCCATGGCAAATTATAATTTTTGCTGCTTGTTGCCACTTTCAGCCTCTATTATTTATGATAAAGAACGTTTTCAATTATCAGAATATCTTTATTAGGTTTGCAGGAAATGACAGGAAAATACATAAAATAATAAAATAGAAATGATCAACAATCGTCACCTCTCTAAAAAATCCTAAAAATTTCTTCTTTAGAAATGTATATATTTACAAAAAAAGGGCGGATTTGGGGGGAAATTTTACAGCACTCGATTTCTTTCTTGTATTATCCACATGTGGTATTCCATCCAAGCAGCAGGTCCTTAACACACGCGTTTCATACTTTTCAACAAATTCTCTATAGAAACATTGGAAATATTTCCAATTCTGAAGTGAAAATCGGTCAACCATGTGCGGTCACACACATAACATCATAGGATATTTCAAGTGGATGTTTAACTACTTGAGAATAAAGGACTATGAATAGATGCGACAGGATTACCTACGGGATAATCTCAAGGATATAATTCTGTTGACCCTCCTCTTTATTACATCTTCTCTGCTGAACCCCATTAGCTCAGTTTGGAAAACGCCGGACTTCGAGACTCGATGAAGTTCAAATCTGTTCAGTATTTCACTATTTAGATTTTTTTCTCTGCCATGTTTGTTTTACAGGTCTTTTTTAACTACGAATATAGGCCTACTTTTGACAAGGTTTTTTTGTGGGCTTTTTATTTATTTATTTATTTTTACCAAAGGAACAATTATTAGAGATCAGTTGGATTAAAAGTGGAGTGGTTACATAACTCCTTGGTATCTGGATCACGCACCTTTTTGAAGGCAAATAAATACGCTCATTTCGTGTCTAATAGACAAAGTGATAATCGGATTACACGTAACACTTCGCTGGCGAATAATTGGATCAACTTTAAAATTTCACCCCTACATCCAATTTCATGTATTCCTACACCTACACCCTCAATGGCAGACATAGCTACTGGGACACAATAGAACAATGAATGGCGTTGAATGCCATAGACTTTGTGTTGCGATCATATCGATCGTGGTGCAGAACTCAAAAGCGTGATCCAGCTGACAGTGATAATCGGATTACACGTAACATTTCCCTTGCGAATTGTTACGCATAGTCGTGCTAAAAGTCGGTCGATACATGTTGAACTCAGCACAATTAATACGCCTTTTTGCTTTAAAAATTCTCGGTCAAATAAAAAACTTTTTTTTCAGTAATGTTGAATAAAAAATGTTGAATAAAAACATAGTTCTTGGATATACATTTGAAAAAAATCCCGGTGTTAAAATTAGGCACGAAATTGTTTCCTGTTTGATTTTGATGTGACTCAGCTTCACCTAGACTTAGTCCTCAATGATAGTCAGTCATTTATCTTTTGGTCGTTATATGACTATCATTTGAGGAGCATGATACATCTTCCGAGGAGCAATTTCAGACAATTGCTTGGGATTACTCATTTACTGGGGCAGAGGTTAATTGAATCCTTTCATGACCACTGATGCATTGGCAAGTCTGACAAGGACACTCGGCACGAATTGAAAGACCATGTCACTCTCGACAAAAGAATGCATGTATGTCAAAGGTCATACGACACCAATTGGTGTTTGTTATGCTCCTCGAAATATGTACAGCTATAAGCCTTGTTCACACAGTCGAACTTAAACCACTTAATACCGGACTTAAATTACGTCGGTAATAGTATCGGGTATAAGTGGCAGTGTGAATGAGCGTCGGATATAACTATATCCGACGTAATGTGGTTTAAATCCGACAATTTAAATCCGAAGATGCCCAGGGTTAAGAGCTGTAAAGACCGATCGAAACGTTACGATCGGTAATAGTAATTACGTGTGACACTGAACAGCGCTTTTGGGCTGTCGGATATAACTGTGACCTTTCACCTTTCTGCGTGATTCAGCGTGAAGAACACTTCCGGGTTAAATTAAATCACTCGCGCAACTGATTTGAAGCAGAGTATAAATAGTGTGACCAGTGAGAGATAAAACAAAATCATCATGGATGCAGGTGCGAATATCAAACGCAATAGAGGAATGAACTGGCAAGAGAAGGAGACATTAGCTCTGCTGACCATTTCCGGTTAGTTATGACCGGTAATAGCTCGGATATAAACAAGTCGGACATAGAGCTATTGCCGACTCGTCGTGTTCACACAGTCGGACTATTACCGGACTTAAATTACGTCGGTAATAGTATCGGATATAAGTGGCAGTGTGAATGAGCGTCGGATAGAAAAAAATTACTATATCCGACGTAATGTGCTTTAAATCCGACAATTTAAGGCTGAAGATGACCAGAGTTAAGAGCTGTTAAGACCGATCGAAACGTTACGTCCGGTAATAGTAATTAGAGAGATTGCGAAATTTACGTGAAACGTGACACGGGAACGCGAATGGCAAGCTACATTAGTCGAAAATCGGTTATTATGCCCTCTAGAGGGTGAAATCTATTGTGAATTGGTCAATCGTGGAATTACCGTAAGGCGATTACGTTGCGGTTGGTAGCAAAAAATGACGTTCCAAAATGACAAAAGAACGCATTATAAAATGCAGAAAAATGTTATGTTTATCATGTTATGAAACGAATCAAAGTATCCTAATAGAACAAGTAGAGTCCGACATGTAATAAAATCCATTTTGGGGGTTAAAATTTGATCTGGTATAGACAAGAAGAAGTGAACAAATTTCGATTTTTTTTCGACGCGAATTCGAACGGGTAGATTGCCTATTCATTTGTGTGTGGAAAATGCCGTCCAAAAATCAGCTTGCGAAGAGGCGTTTTAGGCAAGATTGTGCCGTGTTACGGCATAAATGCGGTATAATTGTCTGTTTGGGACGGGGAACAGAAGTTCGTGCAACGCTATTTTTCGCCTTGCTTTTTCGTTGTGCATTAAACAGCTGTCAAAGTGTTTTGCTTATGGATACTATTCAGCAAACTCCAAAATGATTTTAAAACATGATAATGCATGTGTTTTTGGTTTTAGTTAAAACGTTTTGATAACATATCGATGTATGTTTATATAAAATCATGAATAAAAACTCGTGTCATACTGAAAAATAATACAACAACATTTCAAGCCAAAATTCGAAATGCTATAGTAAAATATCATTTGGCAAACATATTTAAGTGTGTATTGTGTTAGAACGTTTATCAGCAAGTTTAGAACAAAGGGTTTTTTGAATATTATTAAAACTTTTAATGCCCTTGACCCTCACATAACCTTTAACCCGACATTTAACGTTTTCTGTAATATATTTGTGTTTGCTGGGTAGTAACTAGGCATATTAGATTATCTATTTTCATTTTGCTTTAGAAAGTAAACATGGTATTATTTATATGATAATGGAGTTTGTTTCTTGTTATTCGAATAATATACACCAAGACTTCCTAGGCATCCAACACCAAACTCTGTTTAGATTATTTTGACAAATAGCATACACGTGTGAACATAGGCCTATACCCCGGTACTAATTTTCCAATAGCCCGCAAAACTCAAATATCGCTAATCTGGACTGAATGCTTAGAGCATTATAGATACAGCCAGTCGTATTTGCATATCAATACCGAGGAAAGTAGTTCGATGAAAGAAGATAATCTTCTCTGGTTCGATGCACCCAAGGTGAATCAATGGGTGCTTCCTATAACCTTTAGATTATTTGTCTCAGCATAGCGCCATCATGATTGCAATTGCGTTTACACGTAGTCTTGGTACAGACTCTATGCGGCTATCACGAACATACTAGGAACGACGAGCGTTAGGACCGACACAAACTGGCTGTGTAGGAGGCTAGTTTGGATGTGAACGGGACTATGACGTTCTACCGCAAAATGCAGAAATCCGTAACCCGTATGGCGTTTGCAGTGAACGCCTCTCCGCAATCTCTCTAGTACGTGTGGACACGCAGCACTATTGGGCTGTCGGATATAATTGTGAGTAGGCCTATATCACTCGCGGAAAATTTTAAGCAGAGTAATTTATGGCTGCAGCTGCAAATATTAATATAAACTAGCGGGATGCAGGCCTTGCCGTTTAGATTTTAAAGGCGAGTGGTTAATCACTCGCTAGCATGATTGTAGGCGAGTGGTCGAATTTCACAAATATCACTTATTTAGGAAATAATCAAGTAGAGTTTCTGTCTTGACACGGTATTTATGTACATTTATGTTGAAATTCGCGCTAAGCGCGCTAACATTTTTCACTTTCTACGCTTGGAGGGAGTACAGCATCGATTAAATACTGAATTTTAATGAAATGGCTGATTCAGTGGCTGATTTTGGGAGATTCGCAGCGAGTGATATTTAGTGTCTATGGCGAGTGGAAAATCGCTCACTAAAAATCGAGTTTGGGCGAGCGGCGGCGAGCGAGAGCGATCGCTTGCCTCAAACGGCAAGGCCTGGGGATGCGATTATTTTTTTCGGACATCACCGTTAGATGAGTAAATGGGAGCGTTCACTATAACAGGAAGAATTACTGAACAGGTAGAATCATTGAAAATGAACATTAAAATCTGTTCTTTCTTACATTTCCCTTTTAGCTTCTTTTTTATTTGCTGCTTGTGATTTCCCGTTTCCATAGAGGGGTCAATTGGAATGACAAGGAAACATTGGCTATACTCAAAATTTGGAGAGACACGGAAAGTATTTCTGGGATAAAAAAGCTTTGGGAGGAGATAGCCACGCTATTACATGACAAGGGGGGGGGGGGGTCCCGATACGGTCGGGGAGCAGATACCTGTAGTGATAAAGGCACTGAAAACTCTCCATCGCACCCTCCATGATCGGGTGAAAAATTCAGGCGCAGGAGCAATTGACCATCCTTATTGGGATAACCTACACGAGTTTCGGGGGGTAGCAAATGTTAACCCCAGAGGGTTCAGTGGGGGGGGGGCAGTATGGCCCTGGATGTAGATGGAGATGAAATTTATTAAGCCATAAGCATGATAACAGAAAGGCATGCAATTGCATTTTATAAGATGATTAGGGGTCCCAAATATATACGGAAAGAAAAATAGGGGGTGTCATAAAATATTTTTGATGACCAAAATGTAGGGAGTCACAACACAGCATGACTACAGATAGTGTGTTTATTTTATTCAAAAAGACTGATGCCTGTTTTTTTTTGTAAACGGTGGGGGGGGTCCTAAAATATTTGCTGCCGAAATAGGGGAGGTCGCAATTTTATTGAAGCCGACTTTTTGTAAATTTGGGACCCCCCACCAAGAAAAGAATAGCATGATGATGGGAGTCAGTGTAATTTTTTTTATTTTTGTCATTTTTTCAAAGATGTCCACCATAGTAGGGCCTACATGTATAAAATGCGATATAGAGCTAAGTCTACTGTAAAATGGGACTACTTTGTCAAACTAAAATAATAATAATAATAATAATAATAATAATAATAATAATAATAATAATAATAATAATAATAATAATAATAATAATAATAATAATAATAATAATAGAACCTACATAAATACAAAATTGGTCTTAATTTTGGAACTTTTGAATTTGCATTTTTCTTACATGACATACCTACCGCATTGTCTGCAATTTGTTCTAAAGAGGGGCGTTTATTGAAAGTGAATTTTCAGTGAAAACATTTAAAATCGGGTTAAATTTTCTGATGATGCTCATGTAGAAAGAAGAGATTTATGACCGGTAATAGGCTTTAACGGACATAAGACGTCGGGCATACGCTGGCGAAGTTACGTCATTTATCGGATTAATTACCATAGCAATAGGTGAAAACAATTTTGAACATTTCGCGCTGTACTACAAGCAGGTTGCACTCATCACCTGTATGTCTGCAATCATATATTGAATACAATACCGGTCTTTTCAAAGATACTAATCTTACAGGTGCAACTAATCAGCATGATTCACCTATTGCTATGGTAGTTAATCCGATTATTACGTAACTTCGCCAGCGTATAGCGCTTATATTGCCGACAAATGTGGACGCACTAAGGGATTAGCGGAAATATTTAATTCGATCGGACATAAGCCTAGATAAAATATTACCGGTAATAAGTGCATGTGTGAACACAGCTTATGTCTGAGCTTGTCTGGTTCCCTTCATTGTAATGTCCTTCCATACTTCTCCAACCCACTTGGTGATCAGAATTCGTCTTTGGCTTGCTGTTATGTCATTGTTGGCGTATTTTTGGCCATTCAATCAGGGACTGGAAACAGATTATTGATAGCTATTGTCAAGCTATTGTTATCAGATTATCTTTTCGACCTTCGATTGTATGCGAGTTGCGCTAAGGGCGCTATGTTTGAATTTTATTATTTACTCTTGTTGCCCATTTTTTAAAACATCAAAATATTCCAATATCTTTTTTAAGTTATGTAAAATTGTGTAAAATGTCTATCCTTTGTCGAACACAATTTCTGTGTAGCATGGAAAATCATTTACATAGGATTTTGAAGACAAAATGTGATAATGTGGAGATTTTGTGGAGATACAGAATGCTAGAACAAACAAAACGCTTGGTATTCTTACTGATTTCGATACTGAAATAATTCTTAAGATGATGTTCTTTGAAGATTTATGTTGGCATTTCTAGATCCTGTCATTATAGGCAAACATGTAGGCTCATTTCGCAATGTAGGCCTACAAGACAAGCCACGCGCTGTGTTGTAACTGTGCTTGGATTCCAGATTTCCAGGGTCTATTGATCAACGTATTATCAGGGATCGATATAATGGGATAGGCATAGTTGTATTACGTAACACACCGAAAGATGTTGTTTAACTCTAGACAATAGGCGCCATATTGCAGGAGGGTTAGAGTTCATAGAGGAAACGTTAAAGGTTAGTAGATTAGGTCACCCAGGCACATCACTAATGTGTTTCACGAGTTGTAATACCGACAGGTAAAAACATTGATTTTGTAAAATTCTCCCGATTTTTAAAATTACTAAATAAGGTTAGTACTTCAAACCATTCTTTGATGAATCTATGCAATATGACGGTAATTTTTGAAACATCTAAGAATCAATCTTAAACATCTTCATGATATTCATTTTTTTTGCGCATGGTCAAAGCATGCTCTTGCGCTATCCACAGACTATCCGGTGGAAACTTCAAAGCAACGATCATGCGTTAATATTTACAAAATGGCGAATGATGTAGTTTAAGTCGAACAATAGCGTGACCGGCGTGACGTAGTTTTTGGCATTGTTCCTATATGCACTTTCACCCTCCTGGTATTATTCATGCTTGCTCACCTGAGGATAATTTGTAAACCAGCAACTCGCAATGGGTGGAAGCCGTTTCCAGTCCCTTCATAATAGAGGCCTTGCATGTGACGTATCATCCCGTAAATATGGCGGACTACTCAAATGCATTCCACAAAAGCATGATTGCAATCTACCGTGACAGTTCGTCTCACACACATAACCCTGCACTACGATCAAATAGGTTGATGACAACATTTGATTGAATGGACTGCACTCCGCCATAACTACGGTGAAGGACACCGGTTCAAATCCTTTGTCTGGAGCCAATCGATAATTTCATGCAGGGCCTCTATACAAGGTCTCAGATTCAATAAAGCACACAAAGTAACAGGCACAATTGAATCGGAGCGGGATTTTACATGTTACACAATGAGCGTGTTTATAGTGAGACAATCTTTCCGTTATTTAGCTAAACTACCGCGTAGTCTAGATTTGCAATGGTCAGTGAAACATAAACAAATATAGACTGCGTGGCAGTCCAGCTAAATACCGCATAATCTGGCTCACTTTAAACACGCTCTTTGTTTTTTATTTTTCGTATTGCACAAAATCATAAAAGTATAATGGATAAGGTTAAAATTATAAAATGCAAAAGATTTCTTTGCGGTTAAAAAGCATGTCCATATCACGTTTAAGTCGCAGTTATTGTGTCCTTCTTGATGTAAAACGAAGTCAGTATTTTGAAATAGACTGCGGAACTCAGTCTTCAATTATAGTCATTTGATAGAAGGGAACCATCATCAGAGCCTTTGAAAAATATGGAATTTCTGTAGCGTGTAATGGCAAAGAGGACAATGACCACCTCATTAACATTGAGGGCATACCCAACTACATTGTTGAATAAATAGCCCATGACCCCAGTATGAACAGAACAAAAAAGAAAGAAATAAGAAAAAGAAAAGAAAAGAAAAAAGAAAACAAAATAAAGCAAGTAAGAAACAATAAAGAAACAAAATGAAAAACAAAGATTAAATTTATCAAGAAAAACTCAAACCCAAAAATAAAAATAAAGCAACGGAAAAGTTTATAACGAGCCTCGAACTCCTGCTCAGTTCGGTCATCTTAAGATGATTCAAAGTCTGTCGCTTTACCAAGTGAGCTAATGTAGTTAACACACAAATTTGTAGGTTTAATTGTTCGTATATAGCTATGTGTATCGATGATTTGCTCAAAACCTTTTACACTTTTGTCACTTTTGTGGATGGCACTGTTCATTTTTTTTTCGTTTTTGCACGTTTTCAAAAGCCCTCGATAGTAGGCACATGTGCTAACTATCGAGTGAATACGGTAGTTGCCCAAACACATATATTTTGGTAGATTAAAGATCACTGCATCCATATATCATGACTTTACTTTCAAAATGAGACTTTTTCGTCCTGAAAATTGGGCGCGTTGCATGAACTTCGACATGAGGTAAAATCAGCATATTTTAAACTACTGAAGATGAGTTATGTTAAATCAATATGCAGTGTCCTTTTTAGAGTTGACGACTTGAATGATCCCATGCCATCTTCCATAGACACCTTTGCTAGTGAACTTTGTAAAACTATTGTTACACCCATTTTGGAAAAAAACTTCTCTTGACAATAATCAGTTACAATTTTTTTCAATTTTACCGATTGATGGCAAATGAATAAAAAAAGGTGGTTCTGCTTCAATTGCATGAACAAAAATTCATTTCTGATCCTTATCAGTCAGCTTATAAACAAGCCCATAACATGCATCTAAAATGACATCCTTAGGGCAATTGATGTCACATGTATGGAAGATTCTGCCTCAAGTATGGATTAAATAATATCATTAAAGTAATGAAACTGAACAAATCACCTAGCTTAGATGGTCTCCATATTAATATTTTTAAACAGGTTCGTATGATGTTCTTGAACTGATTCACCCGCTATCACAATCATCTTTTTTTTAAAAGGACTTATTAGCTTGAAGCAGAGGAATAATCGTTCCTCTTTCACAGAAAGAGTCTATGAATGAAATTGGAAATTTTAGACTTAGTAGATGCATTTGGGGAAATAATTACCTCCATTATGTACTGAAGACTTGCAAATTGGTTCCGGAAAATCACGCTCGTGCTGAACTGATTCACCCGCTATTACAATCATCTTTTTTGATAAGGACTTAAAAGCTTGAAGCAGAGGAATAATGGTTCCCCTTTCACAGAAAGAGTGTATGGATGAAATTGGAAATTTTAGACTTAGTAGATGCATTTGGGGAAATAATTACCTCCATTATGTGCTGAAGACTTGCAAATTGGTCTGAATGAGTTATATAGTTAGGTGAAAAAGTTCAATTTGGCGACCACTCTCTGGCTAGTAAGGTTTGACGATTGATTCGACTTCTATGGACCATTTAGGAAAAAATAGCCACCATGTCCCTCGCGAAAATCCCGGCATTTTTCGCTAGAGGCCAAAATCCAAAATGGCCGCCGCCACCATTTTGAAAATTTAAGTTTTGAACCAGAGCACCTATAATCATGCACAAAGACACTTTTTCGGATATGTCGAGTACAAGGATTCCGATTCTGACATTAGTTTGACATTACGGCATCATTTTCACCCAGAAATCCAAGATGGTGGCCGGCACCATCTTGAAAAATTTAGTTTTGAACAAGAGGACCTAAAATCGTGTACAAAGACACTTTTTTGGATAAGTCGACCACAAGGATTTCAAATTTGACATTACTTTGACATTACTTTGACATTACGTTCCTTACCTGTGGCTAAGATGCCTTAACCATAGCATATCGCAGTCTAAACCCAGATAAGGCATATAACCCCCAGATAATGCGCCGTAACCCCAGATAAGCGACGTAGACCCCAGATAAAGCAGTCTAAACCCCAAATAAGGCGCCTTAACCCTAAATAAGGAACATAAACACCAGAAAAGGCATCTAAACCCCACATAAGGTGCCTTAACTCTAGGTAAGGGTTGTTAACCCCACATAAGGGTCGTAAACGTCAGATAAGGCATCTAAACCCAAGATAAGGTGCCTTAACCCCAGATAAGAGACGTAAACTCAGATATGGCAGTCTAATAATAAAGTTCCGGAAAATCACGTTGACTTCCGAAAAAGGTTCCTCTACTATAACATTTTTACGCTGCACAGTTTGATTCAGAAGAAACGCTGTACAGCCTGTCTCAAAACAAATTGTGCAAGTGAAAAGCGCCCTCTCTGGCAATTAGACAATACAGTTGTGACATAATGCTTACATCAACGTCAAGGACGTAGTCTTAGCTCGCCAATGCCGTTTGTTCTGTTCAATTTGCTTGTTTTAATCTCGAGATATGTTTAGTTAAAGACGAAAGGGTAAAATCACAATTGTGCCACTTTTACTAGGGAAGAGGGCTTTACATGTAACAGTGATAGCATCAAGTTTATCAAGAGTTCCTTCGTGAAATCAAAAGAATGCATATTTTTATAATACAAACTTTTTGAATGTTTTTACTGTTTTATCATGATGCAGGAATGATGATTCTCTTTTTCCACTTAAAAGAGATTAAAAGATAAATAAATATTTCACATTCTGCTGAAAAACTTAAATACATGTGCATGTCAATGATTTTATCATGGTAAATACTGTTCTCTTAGTCACTTAAGACATGTTAAAAGACAGACAAATATTGCGCACTTAAACATGTTATAGGTTAATGAACGCGTATTACTTGTTGGGAGAGATATTAGACAAAATAGTGCACGCGTGCTGATGTTGATGTGTCTAATGCATGCGCCCCGAAAGGGGGAGTGCACTAGACTCATCAACATCAGCTATCATTGATTTACATGTACAGCTCTATTCCTAGTAAAAGTGGCACAATTGTGATTTTACCCTTTCGATGTTAAATAAACATATCTCAAAATTGGAACCAGCAAATTGAACAGAACAAACGGCATTTGAGAGCTAAGACTGCGCCCGTGACGTTGATGTAAGCATTATTTCACAACGGTATTTTCTAATTGCCAAAGAGGGCGCTTTTCACTTGCACAATTTTTTTTTTTTGAGACAGGCTGTAGACCAAGAGGGAAGTGCTATTGCTTCTTTGTAGATTTTATACAAACATTTTGACGATGTTTGGAGCGATCAACTTATGGATAATTTAAGTTTTGTTGATCATGATGATGAACAATTTGCATGTTTGAATAACACTGTCAAAGACTCTATTCATTATTTCTGATTGTTCAACTTTTCCTTCTGAACTCAAGCAAGGCTGCATGCTTAGCCCAATCCAATTTGCTTATATTGAATAATAACAGTTTCTTGATGATAAGGGATCGTTCATTATTTCTAGGAGAACTATAAGTAGTAAATAGGCCTTTAGGGTACATAACACAAAATAGCCTTCCATAGACTTTACGTTCAAAATAGGGGTCACGTTTTTAGCCATAAGTCGAGTTACCTCTAGTTTTGAAATACATATTTGATATCATCTTAATCAGAACAAAATTCTGCATAACATATCTGAAAATGACACAACATTTTAGGTCTACTTTTTGAGAAAATTTTTGTTTTGACCTCGTGTGTTCATGCGCTCATTATCGTAAACATCACTCAAATTTTTGCGTTTTCTTTTCAAATTAGTAGAGATCACATTCACAAGTTCTAGTAAAACACGATTTTCAACACTAAAATTGTTAATATTGCACCGATTTTGCACAATTTGTATGCAAAGTTGGGACTATAGTCGTGATAAACTTTTACCGGAAACCGCTTCACAGGCGGATTTAGTGGTATGAACCCTTGAAGAGGCTAAAACATCGTTTTTAGGCCTTGAAAATGATTGTGTTATCTTTTCCACTAAGTTTTGAATTAATCTAAAGAAATTTTAGGTTATTTTCTTAAATACTTTAGACACACTGGCGATTTCAAACACAAGCATGATAACCGACAATTGCCATTTTTCGTCATTTTGACGCACATGGACGCACTATAGTTGCAGATTTGCAATTTTCATGAAGATATCACTTGATGTTTAGAATAAAAGTCATTTGAACATCTTCTACAAGTACATAACTTCAAAATTAAAACATTCTAAGTACGTGCAGAATATTTAACAAGTCAAATAATGACAATCAAATAGGCCTACCCCCCCCTCCAGGGTCCGTTCAACCAGTTTTGTCCAAAAACCATATGTAATGAATGGCTATTTGAAATTAAATATTAATATAAATTTAACTTTGAGTGTTATAACAATTTACAATACTGAACAGTGGTATAAATAAAGCAAACTAGAAACTTAAATATCTTAAAATCTAATTTTTTATGCAATTTTATTAAATATGAAGGCCAAAACTTGAGCTTAAATGACAAAAAATTTAGCTAAAAAAGAACAATGAATTTGAAAAACCTCTTTGTAATTTAAACACCAATAAACAATGTTTTTAATATTTTGAAACTCTTCTCTATTCATATCAAAAGGTTTCAAACTTCTACCAAAATCGGAACTTTTATTAAATTGGAAATAAAAGCAGGCCTATTCGCGGCAAATTCACGTACAGCGAAAAACCTGGCGACGTCCATGCACGCGCTTGCTGATGACCCTCCTCTTTTCTTCGCGTGCATTTTAAATAGATAAAGACGCGCGGAAAACGCATGGAATTGCTCCTTAAAGGGTACATAACACAAAATAGCCTTCCATAGACTTTACGTGCAAAATAGGGGTCAAGTTTTTAGCCATAAGTCGAGTTATCTAGTTTTGAAATACATATTTGATATCATCTTAATCAGAACAAAATTCTGCATAACATATCTGAAAATGACACAACATTTTAGGTCTACTTTTTGAGAAAATTAGCGCTATATAAAAAGGCCCGATTTTCCCGTGTTTACGTCCGACTGCTAACCGCGTTTTGACCTCGTGTGTTCATGCGCTCATTATCGTAAACATCACTCAAATTTTTGCGTTTTCTTTTCAAATTAGTAGAGATCACATTCACAAGTTCTAGTAAAACACGATTTTCAACACTAAAATTGTTAATATTGCACCGATTTTGCACAATTTGTATGCAAAGTTGGGACTATAGTCGTGATAAACTTTTACCGGAAACCGCTTCAGAGGCGGATTTAGTGGTATGAACCCTTTAGGGACGTCTTTAGGGTCAAAGGTCAACCGGAAGTGCCGCCATTTTGAAAGGTCAACCGGAAGTGTCGCCATTTTGAAAAGGTCAACCGGAAATGCCGCCATTTTGAAAGGTCAACCGGAAGTGCCGCCATTTTGAAAAGGTCAACCGGAAATACCGCCATTGGAGTACCTTTAGAATACCCTACCACATCGACGGCACCGCGAAGCTGCACCTTTTTTTTTGTAAAACTACACCGACGTCGGCACGAATTACTTATTAATGGGATAGATTTAAATTAAGTTAGAGGTTTATGAATCAGGTTTTTAATAAAGTATGTCGGCGTTTGACTTAATGAAGTTTGCATTCATCAAGGTAATAAGTGTTAGTACGATTAAATTATTGTGGTTACTTCTAGATAGTAATAATGTCATTTGAATTGAATTTAAGCATAATGAAATAACTATATTGCATTATATAATGGCTTAGAAGTATTAATTATGCGTAATAGATTTTAATGTACTCAAGTAATGATGACCGCATCAAAAGATGATGTTAATAAGCATGATATAATTATAATTAGTGTGACGTATAAGGGGCCGATTGTAATTGGTTATGAATGATTATATAATTATAATTATTATGATGGATTAGAGGGCGATGGTAGTTAATTAATAATTATGACATAATAATAATGAGTGTGAGGGATAAGAGGGTTGTTGTAAGTAATTAACAATGATTGATGTTAATAGTGATTAAAGTTATATTGATAAGAGGAATATTAATTGGTAATGAGTGGTTTGATAAGAACGAGTAGCATTTATTTCATGGAGTAAATACGTTAAGTATCATATATTGAATAATGATGTGATGGTGAATGAAGGTATCGTTGTTGCTGTGCTACAGCGACGCCGCAAAGGTATCGCTGTTGCCGTGCTACACCGACGGCGCGAAGCTAGACCATTAATGAGGGGCCTACACCGACGGCGGTAAGGTAGACCTATTTCCGTAAGGCTACACCGACGGTGCAAAGGTGCATCTTAAGTAGGCCTAATTGTTAAAGTTAGCAAATGAGTGTGGTGGAGGAAGGTATCGTTGTTGCCGTGCTACAGCGACGGCGCAAAGCTAGACCTTTTTACAGGACTACACCGACGGCGCGAAGGTATCGCTGTTGCCGTGCTACAGCGACGGCGCGAAGCTATACCTTTTCAATGGGCTACACCGACGGCGCGAAGGTGTCGTTGTTGCCGTGCTACAGCGACGGCGCAAAGCTAGACTTTTCGAGGGGCTAAATCGAGGGCGCGAAGGTATACCTATTTCCGTATGCTAACACCGACGGCACTGAGATATACCTTATTTGGTCATGTCACCAAATGAATGTAGGGGAGGTAGGTATCGCTGTTGCCGTGCTACAGCGACGGCGCGAAGCTATACCTTTTTACTGGGCTATACCGACGGCGGGAAGGTATCGCTGTTGCCGTGCTACAGCGACGGCGCGAAGCTATAATTTTTACTGGGCTACACCGACAGCGAGAAGGTGTCGTTTTTGCCATGCTACAGCGACGGCGCGAAGCTAGACATTTTTGAGGGGCCAAACCGACGGCGCGAAAGTATACCTATTTCCGTATGGTAACACCGACGGCACTGAGGTATACCTTATTTGGTCATGTCACCAAATTAATGTAGGGGAGGAAGGTATCGCTGTTGCCGTGCTACGGCGACGGCGCGAAGCTATACCTTTTTACTGGGCTACACCGACGGCGCGAAGGTATCGCTGTTGCCGTGCTACGGCGACGGCGCGAAGCTATACCTTTTACTGGGCTACACCGACGGCGCGAAGGTATCGCTGTTGCCGTGCTACAGCGACGGCGCGAAGCTATACCTTTTTACTGGGCTACACCGACAGCGCGAAGGTATCGCTGTTGCCGTGCTACAGCGACGGCGCGAAGCTATACCTTTTTACTGGGCTACACCGACGGCGCAAAGCTATCGTTGTTGCTGTGCTACAGCGACGGCGCAAAGCTAGACTTTATGCGCATTTTGTAATGACTTGATCAAATAAATGTAATGAAGGGGAGGAAGGTATCGCTGTTGCTGTGCTACTGTACAGCGACGCCACTAACCTATACCTTGCCATTAGGTGAAGGTACCGCTGTTGCCGTGCTACATTGACGCCGCGAATGATT
The DNA here is from genome assembly GCF_039555335.1 of Amphiura filiformis. Lineage (NCBI taxonomy): Eukaryota > Metazoa > Echinodermata > Ophiuroidea > Amphilepidida > Amphiuridae > Amphiura > Amphiura filiformis. The sequence goes on from NW_027305602.1 coordinate 105,303, forward strand.
TTTTTTATTTTTTTATTATTTAAAGAATAAAAATAAATGACCAGCTTGGTTTTAGGATTAAGCAACACATGTTTATTTACGCTTCGCCCGCCCAGGCCTGACTTAAAAGCCGTTAAAAACTAATCCCTATTATTATATGCACGTATTGAATCATATATTTGCATATTGATACAAGTGATCGTTGGATTGTAGATGATTATGCTTGGGCGATCATGTACATGATGCACATGTGAAATGGGGAGTTGCTTGTTTGTTGACAAGAGGAACTATTAAGTTAAGTTGTCATTGGTAAGCACATAATGCACATAACTTAGTTTGCACCTGGTTGTCACTGGTTGGGGCATTTTATGAACGGCGTATACACTGGTTTATGTGATTTCATAATTTCCAGATATTATAAATAAAAACAGGACCGTGACCACTGAAAAGTTAATTAAAAAGAAACAGAACTTAAAAAAGAAGGTTTTTATTTCAAACTCTAATGGTGACCCGCAGGTCAAATTGCTAGAATTGTACATTAAACACAACTAAACAGACACAATGCAATTTGCAGGCAGCAGCTTAATCAGCGCCAATATTGCAACATTGAAACAAACAACTATACAAACATCCAATCCAACCCAACCCCATCCCCCAGTAGGCAATGAGGATAAAGTGCCTTGCCCAAGGACACAACACGTTGGCACAAGCGGGGCTCGAACTCACAACCTATGTATTATGAGTCGGGCGCCTTATCCACTCGGCCACACGTGCTCCTAGTTATCACTTTTGCACCTGGTTATCACTGGTTGGGGCCTTTTATGAACGACGTATACACTGGTTTATGTGATTTCATACGTTGTAGTTGTTAGTTGTTATAAATAAAAACAGACCACTGAAAAGTTAATTAAGAAGAAAATGGTCATACAGTCCCGACTAGTTAGGTGAAAAAATAAGCATCATAAGACATTTTTTTTACAAGTTCAACAAAACATTGTGAATGAAACAGAACTGTTATCTTCCATCTTTATTCAGATTTGTATTGAACGTAAGAACGCGGTCAATGTAAAGTAAAGCTTGTGAGTGGTAGGGGCGTTTTATGAACGACGTATAATCATGATAATTTTTATCATTTAGGCCTATACTTAGCAAGGTCGTTTAAAAAGAAGAAATTTGGTACAAAAATCATGGAAATCGATAGTAGGGTTGTTGAGAAATTGTCATTCACGGCGATGTCGCTGTAGCCTGCAACAACGATAACCTTCCTCATAGGCATCGCATTAATGGGTGAATATTTATAAAGTTTTGTTTGTTTGTTTGTCAATTAATTCATTAATTATCAAACGGCGATGTCGCTGTAGCCTGCAACAACGATAACCTTCCTCATAGGCATCGCATTAATGGGTGAATATATATAAAGTTTGTTTGTTTGTTTGTTAATTAATTCATTAATTATCAAACGGCGATATCGCTGTAGCCCTGCAACAACGGTAACCTTCCTCGTGTGCATCATAATTTACATATTATATGGTAATTAATGACTGAGTATTGTTAAAAGTTAATGTTTTTATTTAATGTTCTTAAGTTAATTAATAATTCCTTTAAATAAGATAATTAATGAATGGAAACCGATCATTATGCAGATTTATGATTCCTGGCTGATTATGGGAAGCAAAGCAATAATTATGAATATTAATTAAATTTAAAATTTACTACTGTTCCTCTTCTTCATTATATGTTGTTTTGAATCTCTCTCGTTCGTTTATTTAATTTGCTAAATTAAGTGATTTATATATTGCACTGAGTTAATCCATACATCATTCAATGTAATCCTATCATCGAGTTTCGCGCCGTCGGTGTAGCAGGGCTAAAACTAGGGTAGCTTCGGCGACGGTCAAATGTGGTAGGGTATAGTAAAGTTTAGCCCCGCCATTTTCAATTTTCAAATTTTCAAAATAAAAAATTTCAACAAAATTTCAAAATAAAAATTTCGAAAAAAAAATTTCAAAATCAAAATTTCGAAAAAAAAATTTCAAAATCAAAATTTCGAAAAAAAAATTTTGAAAAAAATTTTGAAAAAAAAAAAAAAAAATTCGAAATTTTGATTTAATTTGATTTAATTTAATCAATTTTGTTGACATACAACAAAAACTATAAGACCTCAAAACCCATGATTTGTTTGGTGAAACCTCAAGCATGATCATAGATGGCCGCCATGGAAAATATCTCTATAGAGGAGATGGGCAATACGTGCATTATTTCAAATGAATAGCGGTAGTCTTAAACATTGTTCAATCTTTTAAGGTCAGCACATTTTATCTTCAAAAATGATTATATTTCATCATGGCATAAGTTTGGTAACATTAATCACTTCCAATTTTGAGAAATTTGCTCCAACTCAAAGGTTATCTTTACTACATCAATTGCATGGAAGCCATGATGGATAGCATATGAAATGGACATGGTAGTGAGAAGTGCATAATTTGAGATGGCTTTTGGTAGGCTTAAACAATTCTTTAATTTCTTAACATCCTGCACATTTTATCTTAGTTAAATTTTATGAGTATGTAAGTTTGCTTGTCTGAATCAATCCAAATTCGGAGATAATTGCCTTTCAAGACCTGATGCACAGAATGGTGTCACTTCAACCTGTTGTAGTTCTCATCTCATTAAATTTTTCTTTAAAAAAAAGTTGATCTCTTGATAAAGGAAGGTCTTCTCTATTTACTGACCAATCAGGAAAGAGTTTGGTTAATGTTTTCTGGTGGAATCAGGAATTTCTTGAAACAACCTGTTTTAGGTCTAAATCGGGCCAATGCAAGTGACTTCATACCATGGGACTTCCTGCATCGATTTTTGTTTCCATTGACAATACATGGGTGAATTCACACAACGGTATATGAGACAATAGACAAGATATGAACCCAAGTGTACACATCATCATGCATAGTGATTTTACAATTATTGTGCTCCATAATGTCCTGTCACTATCTTGAATTTTAAACGTTCTCTCTAGAGCGCGTGTCAAGTTCGGCATATAGAATGCACGTAGCTACCAGCAACAAAGCCCGGCTCATCTCAAAATGGCACAGATATTTCAATGAAATCAGGTGTTAACTGTTGCCCACGAGCCTGTAATTTGCTGGAATTAACTGATATTAAACAAAATTGGGGACATATTTATTATATTTTGTTGGAAAATATTATTTTCTGATACCAATTTTAAATTTGGTGGTGATATAATGAGAACGCAAACCTAAAACCTTGGCGCATCATCCGTTGCTAAGGGGCTTTGGAAGAATACACCAAATGCACAAAAAAAGACCACATCTAGTCTACACAATTAATATCGAGGTTAAGTTTTCCAAACAAAAGTAGCAGCTTCCAGACAGATTTATTATGTATTTAGTTTGAAAATGTTATGTTCTGATACCAATTTTAAATATGGTGGTGATATAATGAGAACGCACCCGATTTCAACCCTAGTAAAAGTAAAGTTTGGCACATCCGTTGCTATAAAGAGGCTTACACCAAATGCACACAAGAAGACCACATCTAGTCTACACAATAATATCGAGGTTAAGTTTTCCGTGCGCAGTGGAGGTGGATATTAAATGGGTTTCTTGATACATTACTCAAGAAGCATAATTAAAAGAAAATACGGGCCCTGGTCAAAACCTGAATCCAGTCCAAAATCACACCACGAAGGGGTAGATTTAAAAAGATAATACCACAATGGTAGATTAGCCTAAAATGGCCGATTTAAGGAGACTGAATTTGAATTTTGTGGGGGTAAAATTTATGAATTTGAGCAACATTATTCTGATATTATCAAATTTATTGAGGTTTGTGGCAATTTTATTGAACCACAATACCAATAAGTGTTCGTTTGGTGAAACCTCAAGCATGATCATAGATGGCCGCCATGGAAAATATCTCTATAGAGGAGATGGGCAATACGTGCATTATTTCAAATGAATAGCGGTAGTCTTAAACATTGTTCAATCTTTTAAGGTCAGCACATTTTATCTTCAAAAATGATTATATTTCATCATGGCATAAGTTTGGTAACATTAATCACTTCCAATTTTGAGAAATTTGCTCCAACTCAAAGGTTATCTTTACTACATCAATTGCATGGAAGCCATGATGGATAGCATATGAAATGGACATGGTAGTGAGAAGTGCATAATTTGAGATGGGTTTTGGTAGGCTTAAACAATTCTTTAATTTCTTAACATCCTGCACATTTTATCTTAGTTAGTTAAATTGTATGAGTATGTAAGTTTGCTTGTCTGAATCAATCCAAATTCGGAGATAATTGCCTTTCAAGACCTGATGCACAGAATGGTGTCACTTCAACCTGTTGTAGTTCTCATCTCATTAAATTTTTCTTTAAAAAAGTTGATCTCTTGATAAAGGAAGGTCTTCTCTATTTACTGACCAATCAGGAAAGAGTTTGGTTAATGTTTTCTGGTGGCATCAGGAATTTCTTGAAACAACCTGTTTTAGGTCTAAATCGGGCCAATGCAAGTGACTTCATACCATGGGACTTCCTGCATCGATTTTTGTTTCCATTGACAATACATGGGTGAATTCACACAACGGTAAATGAGACAATAGACAAGATATGAACCCAAGTGTACACATCATCATGCATAGTGATTTTACAATTATTGTGCTCCATAATGTCCTGTCACTATCTTGAATTGTAAACGTTCTCTCTAGAGCGCGTGTCAAGTTCGGCATATAGAATGCACGTAGCTACCAGCAACAAAGCCCGGCTCATCTCAAAATGGCACAGATATTTCAATGAAATCAGGTGTTAACTGTTGCCCACGAGCCTGTAATTTGCTGGAATTAACTGATATTAAACAAAATTGGGGACATATTTATTATATTTTGTTGGAAAATATTATTTTCTGATACCAATTTTAAATTTGGTGGTGATATAATGAGAACGCAAACCTAAAACCTTGGCGCATCATCCGTTGCTAAGGGGCTTTGGAAGAATACACCAAATGCACACAAAAAGACCACATCTAGTCTACACAATTAATATCGAGGTTAAGTTTTCCAAACAAAAGTAGCAGCTTCCAGACAGATTTATTATGTATTTAGTTTGAAAATGTTATTTTCTGATACCAATTTTAAATATGGTGGTGATATAATGAGAACGCACCCGATTTCAACCCTAGTAAAAGTAAAGTTTGGCACATCCGTTGCTATAAAGAGGCTTACACCAAATGCACACAAGAAGACCACATCTAGTCTACACAATAATATCGAGGTTAAGTTTTCCGTGCGCAGTGGAGGTGGATATTAAATGGGTTTCTTGATACATTACTCAAGAAGCATAATTAAAAGAAAATACGGGCCCTGGTCAAAACCTGAATCCAGTCCAAAATCACACCACGAAGGGGTAGATTTAAAAAGATAATACCACAATGGTAGATTAGCCTAAAATGGCCGATTTAAGGAGACTGAATTTGAATTTTGTGGGGGTAAAATTTATGAATTTGAGCAACATTATTCTGATATTATCAAATTTATTGAGGTTTGTGGCAATTTTATTGAACCACAATACCAATAAGTGTTCGTCAGAACTGAAATGCACCTGTGATCTACCAGTTTTGAAAGTGGGAGGAGCTTTAAAAATATGGCTCTATAAAGTGGTATGCACTCAGAATATTTGAATGGTCCCCTGGGCCAATGTTATAAACTTACTGTACACAAAGAAACAGTGTGAGTTCATTGGACAACCAGGAATCCGCACAGTTGTTTTTGTACCGTAAGTTTATAACATTTGACCTCAGGGGGGCATTCAAACTTACTGAGTACGTACAGCTTTTAAGAACCCTATTTTTAAGCTCCTCCCCTGTTCAAAACTTGGTACATTGTAAGTGTATTTCAGCTGTGATGAATGTCAGTTGCTGACGAAGTTTATGATAATAACCGAACCACTTTGCATAAAGTCCAAAATTGTGTCCCCCACAAAGGTCTAATTCAGCCTTCCTAAATCCGACATTTTAGGCAAATTCGCTACATTTTGAGCACCATTAATGTAAACATATCGAAAACACATTTTCTATCAAACAACTATTTTACGCCATCTCCAGAAAAAACCCAATTAATATTTAGCCCGTGCGGTCTATGCAGAGTTCGTCCAGAGCAGTCTTGGAATTTTGCGAAAAATATTCCATATTAAATGTCAAGTCTGTATATATTTATATCAAAAGCACCATGTGTTATTTACATTATACCACTTATATTTTTCGAATTTTAGTAGTACGGCCTACAAAGACCAAGAAGGAAAACAAAAGTACACTAGTAGTGTAGTCTTATTAATCATGTTGAACAAAATTAATACCACGAAACTTTATAGTAGTATCACTTCATACATATATAGAAGTTTTCTTTATTGTTAAACCATTCTATGTTCACTATAAAATTGTTAGGCACAAATAAATGCTTAATTCCTCTAAAAAATAAAACCAATCCAAAAGTTTGTTTCTTATTTAAATTCAACCGATTCAACCAAGGTAAATCGCTATCGCCCTAATGCAATTTCTTGCCTCTAAAGCAATTACAACATATTAATCTAAAAAACAATTCCCACTCATAACGGCAATTAACTTGATTCTGTCCAATTTAGGACAAGCTAAAAACAGTTGCTAAGCATATAGCTAACAAGACTTTATGCCAGCTATATGCAATCTGTTTCCGGCTCCTTCGTCAGTTGCACTGTAAATGTGTAGATTTCTCTCATGACCCATGCCTTAGAATTCAACATAAATAAATTCGACATGTCAAATCTATTTACCAAAATAGCAGTACAAATATCAATTTCGGATCTTTCGTACGTGCGAAAGCTATGTTAAGCTCATAATATTGATAAAACCGCACGAATATCCTTCCGGATCTCTTGTGCTATTGTACATACTTTACAACATAACACAGATTCCGAACTTGAATCCATGTTTCGGTTAGCTATATTAGGATAACCGGTGGGCTCTTATTAAATACAACTACCATTCCTGGTCTATCGTACGGTGAATTTTAGGAAATTTGGTATATTTTACATGACGACAAGTTATAGAGGTCAGGTTCGTTAAAGCAATGTTGTAATATTTGCTGAGGAGGGCACCCTCATTATCATCCTTCGACTGCGGTGGAGACATCGAAATGATCAGAAATGTTGCCATCTACCATTACTGCACTTTTTGAGTTGCTGTATACATGGTATAGCGCGTCTATAGCGTTGACCGCAGCTTCTGGTATTCCATAATATCGCAGCACTTATCGAAGAACATAACATTTCTGTTGAGGTATATCATGTATATTATAAATGTGACTGTAAGAGGAAGTTGGTAATGTTGGAAACCATCCATAATCCTTCTAAGAATGTAAATCTGCTCGGCACAACTTCCCCCAAAACGAAATCTAGCCTGGTTATTCGGATTCTATTTAGCTGGATCTTGCTGTACATGTAATTAACAGGAGAGATATTTCCCAGTAGTTGATCATGAGACTATAGTAAAGGTCTCCCTTCTTGGGTAGAGGAACAATGACACTAGTGGTCCATTGGCTGATAGGTGCAAAATCCACGGACTACGTCTACCATTCCATACCTACCATTCCGGAGTGTTCCAGATGTGATTGTACAGTCAAGACCTGCAGTCTTGTTGTTCTTCACAGACCATGATTGGCAAGTTCTAGGCAACAGGTGGAGGCAGTTCAGAATGTGGAAGCCCATTGCTGTTGTTGAGAAGAGGGCTGAAGTAGTCCATCCATTCTGCACATTGACTCTGGATCTTCTGTCTTTGCACGAAAGATCATGGATGATATTTAGTGTAGTCACCCATGAAGTCGGCCAGTCTGAGATCGTCCACCTGCTTGTTTAGCGTAGCCAATTCATCTGTTTTGTATGACTCATTCAGGCTGGTATTGAGCCTCCTCAATCATTATCTGGATTGTTTCGACTTTAGACCAGATCTCTTCTTTGGCTTCATCCCTGTCCGTTTTTAGCTGCCTTGTTTTCTCAGTCACCCAACTCGGCATCCAACATGGTTGCGTATCCCAACTACTTTCTCTACCACTGCTGTTACAGTATTTGCAAACTGATCGTATCTCTGTGTTATTGGAGTAGACGTATCGTTGCACTAGATGGTTTAGAATCTGTTTGACAATTCGAGTTGAAACTGCTCTCTTGTATCACTATTGGCACTATTAGTAGGTTGCAAAACGAACGAGATGCTGACGATCCGGTAATCTGGGTTGTAAGCTTTATAGTTCATTGGGGAGTTAAACAGAAAAAAAGACAGCTGGTCTTTACTATTAGTGTCAGAGGGCATATGGCATGGTTTTTCATTTTTTCTTTCAATTGGATGGAAAATAGGTTGGCTTTGGAGCAAAGCTAATTCCACGCTGTAACACCTCGATAATGAAAAGTTATTTTTCCTGCTTCTGACGACAGAATGCACCAAAACTAAGCAAACTCATCAGAGCTAGACACCAAGGACTTCCAGTAAGCTGCTAATGCAGGGCTATCGCTATTGTATCCCATTTACATAGGTCCTGAAACATGTGTCTAACAAGCTGCTGCCACAGTGCTGTCCCAGCAAACACAAAACGTTTAGAAAACGTTTTCTCTAGGTTCTAGTTTGGTCTTTTACGTCTTCGTCTTCCAAAACGTTTTAAAACGTTTTAAAAACGTTTTGACTTGGTTAAAATATTGTTCGTTTTACCATGACGTTCAGAAAACGTTTTAAAACGTTACAAAATATTTCGATTTTTACGTTATTTTGCCACGTTTATAATACGTTATTTCCAGAACGTTTTCCGAACGTTTTGTACAACGTCAATTAAATGTCTTTCTAAAGCGTTTAATTATTATTTCATATTATCAAAATGTTTTAACACGTAGCCTACTCTGGTTTAAGGCACTGTATGGTCGTAAATCCTGGGGGACAGCGGGGACACGTCCGCATACACTTTGGGATATCAAATGTCACCCCCACCCCGTTTTCGGCAAACACTTCCCTGGTCTAGTTTAGAATTGAAATTTTCTCGCGCTCCGCGTACTTCATCGAATTCAAATTCACCTTCATATTCACATCCAATTCACCGTGATTGGGGGCTAAAATAGTATAACAAGATTTGTGTGAATAATACGCGCATCTCCCCGTAAACTTGACCGGTAAAAAGCAATTTGTCTATGTCATACCCTGATATCTGGTACGTCAGCAATTAACAGAAAGGAAAAGAGGAGCTATCATGTCAGATGACTGAGGAAAAGGACGGAATCGAAGGATTGAAGAAAGTAAAAAAAAGACAAGATACACATGACAACGCCGACTAAATATTAAATCAACAGGGATTAAATAATTCCTTGAATTCTTATGACAACCCCCCCCCGACATCTCAAAGAAGAAAAAAGTGAAAGAAAAATTCCTTGTTGTTTATAGATAGCATTAAACGCCTTGATTTGGTATCAAAATAGTGTAAAATTGCATATTTTTGCGCGCTTCGTGGGAAATGAACCCAAATGTGTATCAACTTTCACTTCAAAATATGAAACTTAATGTTCGCCTGCTGTGCGCGCATATAAATCCCAGCAATTGTGAAGTCAATGATGTCTGTATATTGTTGATGAATACAAGTTTAACTGTTTAATTCTTTATTATATGTGCATCAATCAGGAAACATGTACCTAATTTGGCAAGTGTTTCACGCAGTCCTTTTTATTATAACAATCTCTTCATCACAGCACGGTTCAATTATATGCATTCGACAACATCACTTCTCGGACGTTGATCTCAATTTGTAGAGATAAGCTTTTGCAACCAACATTTTAAAGTCAGCCTAAGCCTAGCATAAGCTGCTGGTTAGTGAGGAACTGTGTCTTAGAGATTGTGATGTATGACCCGGTGTTTGACTTGCTTGACATCTTTAAGTGTGACCTATATAAAAGTTTTATGGTTTTGTGAATCGTCTGGCAACCCAAAATTCAAACCTGGAATGTGAAAAATTATACGTTTCACACGATCGTTTATGCTGGCATGCTGTTCTAAGGAATATACATCAAGTTGCTCATCAAAAGGAACTATTTGCATCTGTTTCTTTCAGTTCTACCAAACAAAGGTAAGATTGTATTTTATTATTACTATATTTGCATTAAACATGTTAAAGCGTGTATGTTTTTAGTCAATTTAATCAGTGAAGTTTTAAGTACAATGAGTAACATATGGCATCCACAATATAATGACGGTTGATGTAATTTGAATTCGAGGAAAGTCTTTAAAAGCTGAGGACTTAAGATGTTTTTAATAGGTTATTGTTTTTGTTGTAAGGTTTGATGATATTCATGGTTTAATTCCGTATTGGTACTACTAAATAAAATACTTGTATGTTCGTGATGCATTCGTATAGCTGGCCTATTCGTCGTGATTGAAAGCTTTATAAAATTGCAATCTCAAAATTGAAAAAGATCGGCGATGTTGTCAGAATCGAAAGGCCGTGCCTACAATTAATTATTTGGTTGAAATTCAAGGTGGTTTATTGACTTGAGTTTTGTCTTGTTTGTCAAATTGTTATACCTATTTCATAAGTCTATCTGACATAATGTGTTAGATGAGTATTAGATTAGCATGACACTCATGACACTCGATCATCAGATCGTCGGACAACTTAGTACCTGATTTAATTACAAGTAGGCTATATTATTATTCTCATCTATATCATGTATATTTACACAGGCAAATTCCTGAAAGTAGTAAGAGAAGTCATCAAGTATAAAAACAGAACACGTGAGAAGTAACATTATTAATTACAAGTGCAAAAAAGAGTGGCCGTGGTTACCCAATATGTAAGCAATATGTGATTAATAGGGAGTATTTAGCGCCCAAAACCTCATAATTTGAATAATTACTTTAAAGTCAGGCAGAAGGGTTTACTGGAAATCCATTGAAATGATTATCATGTTGCCGGTTATTGCACCCAGAGGTGTATTTTGTGCACCCAGAACTTCACCTGTCTGTACCACCTCAGTCTTGACCTATGTTCTGGGTTAGTCACAAACTCCAAGTCCATGGTTAAAAACAACAGATGGTATGACCTATAAATCATATATTACCCAGAGAAGTTCAAGTACGCTAATTTTTGCCCTAAACAATGGAATGTTGCAGATGTTGGAATATTTATGAAATGATTGCAAATGAATAATGATGTATATTGATTGCTTGGAAGTGGAACACATTTGTTTTTTATTTTTAGTGTAATTAATTAGGTTTGTGTTGCCTGAAAGCACTGAATTAAAAAAAATCAAAGAGATCGATGACCAGTACGATTCTTTAGCCCTAGGTATGCATGCATAAGAGTTCAAAATGATTAAAAACAACAAGTAGAATTTTTTAGCTGTAAATTAAGACCAAAATCAAGTTCATGTAGCCCCTGTAGTCATTAATTTATTCAAGTTACACATGCGAAACGCCCTGTTCCCATAGACTTTGTGTGCTCCTCTTCCCCATCCTTCCCTCACAACTTTCGATCAACCACACATCTCCAGTAGTTGAAAAGCTACATTGTTCATATTTACAGGGTTGCTAATGTTAGTGGTGTTTTAGCTTTCAAATGACACCAAAACAAACTATGACATTTTATCAATTAAACAGATCACAATTTAAAAATACATAACCCACCACCCTGTTTGGGTGGCGACTGGGAAAACGCATATCCATTAGTATTAGATTACCATCTCTTGTAATCTTAGTTGTTCTCCTTCGTATAAAGTTTTAAAAGCAAGACAATTACTTATTTTGTACATGTAACATGTCATAAAATCATATAGGCCTTAAGGTCTGGCAACTGCTGGTTCAGAAGTTTAAGATATTGTCCTTCGTTCTGTTGAAACATTTTTCGATGTGCTAAGAACATTGTCGAAAAATATCCATATTCCATATTTTGCAACATTGAAGTTTATCATTTGTTTAAAGAGTGATAGAGTTACGCAATCTGCTGTTTAGTTAGTTATCAATTAGAACTTTGTAAAGAAACATGACAAGATAGCTTTTTATTGTACCTGATTGAAATACAAAAAAACTATGTCAATATTTTGGTGCACTCTTAAGGGATCTAAAAAGAGCGTTTATTGCGTTTCGACAGTATTTTTAGAGGACATGAGAGCACCTCAGACCTATCAATTGCATTCTGAATACGAAGCATGTCTTTCTGATATCAAATATTTTTCATTTTTTGAAAATCACAATATAATACAAATTTTATGACAAATTATAAAAAATTGATATAAATTCAAATTTTTGATATATAACAATCCTCGAAGTAAATTATATAAATCTAATGACATATTCTTAAAGTGTATGTAGCAGGGAGGAAAAGCCGACAGTCAATTGAAAATTTTGACCTTTCATATTGAAGATATGGATTTTTTTCCCAAAAGACTTTGTTTTGGGAAAAAATCCATATCTTCAATACGAAAGGTCAAAATTTTCAATTGATCGTCGGCTTTTCATCCCACCTACATACACTTTAAGTATAAATCATCAGATTTGTAAAGTTTACTTCAAGTACTGTTAAATATCAAAATATCAATTTTAATGATTTGCCATAAAATATGTATTACATTGCAATTTCAAAATCAAAATTATTTGATATCAGAAGGACATTCTTCGTATTCAGAATGCAATTCGATATGTCTGATGTGCTCTAATGTCCCACAATAAATACTGTCCAAACGTTCATACCCCAGCCCTTAACTATAAATTTTGCTTTTTGCAAAACATGCACATGAGGGCCGCATGTGGTTTTATATTAAAACTCCACTCAGCCAAAAATATTTCTATATACAATACATGTATTTTAATATAGGAATATCGAATAGACACGAGAGGTTCTTTAAATATTTTAATATTTCTCAGGAACTGTCATTTTATACCAAACAATCATAACCTGTGCAAAATGTTCCCTTGCCTCCACCCTATACTAGCTTTAAAAACAAAATTATGAATTAAGATGTAATTTTCGTGTGTTCAAAAGTACACAATATGAAATTGTGGTTGATTTACACAATTGAAGTACTAATAATCATGATCATTTATAAATAGGCCATAATTCAAAATAGGCCTATGTTTGACATTTTGCACTTGCGATGAAAATCACAATAACTTTATTCAGTTGTGGGTCAAAGTATCACAAGATACTGAACCATTAACAAAGGCAACATCATAAACGATATTGACTTCCAAATTCCATGCGATAATGCATTAAAAATATTTAGCTTTGATTCATATGTCTTTATTCCAGATACGACACCTTAGTCTTGTTGGAGGACATGATCTCAACGAAACCATCAGGAGGATGATGAGGAAGCTGGGAACGAACAATTTGTGGTCCTCCTACAGTGTATAGGGAGAAAAGGCAAGCTGAGCATTAAAGATAGCCCTTTCAAGTTTCTACAAAGTTATCGTCAGTAAGTTTCATAGGCCCAAGATACAATCTATGATTAACATAATATGTCAAATCACGCAGGCCTTTCCTTTTGGGTGAGAAAACAGATCCATAAGCTTCCATAGAGCTAAGATCGGCTAAGCCTAAACAGAATGCATATAATTTGTCATGCTGTCTGAACCAATCATAGTGGGTGTAATATACTCATATTCTGTGACTATAAAATTAAAATATGGATATTTAAATCTGACCCTAAATCGGACATACGTTTCCAACTTGGTTTTTTTTTTGTTATTTTAGATTATATGTGTATACTTTATTCATAAACTTATCAAATAAAAATTCCCCTAAGACCACAGACCGCACGTATGGTAACACGTCGACATGTAGGCTTTTGGAAAATCCTAATATTGAGATACAGACCGTTTATTTTGATAAAGGAGTTTAATTTAATACTGAACTCATATCATTTCCACCTTTCTATAGAAGCTTGCATGAAGAATCATCCTCAAGCTAAGGAGGTTGAGATAGAGAAAAGACTTGGAGATTATCTGAAAAGAACACCAAATCTTCCAGGTGGAAAAAAGTATAAAGTAAGTTCAAATATCATTGCTGAAATGCCAAATTCATTTATTTAATTCATGTAGGCCTAAAACAATGTCTAGGGATTATAATATAAGCACTCATTCTAGACACCACCTTGTCCTCTATTTGTAAACACGTTTAAATGCTAAACATGTTTAGGAATTAATATGTCTTAATGTGTTTAGATATTAAACATATGATGTTTTGAAATTTGACATTGGTGTTTAGGTTTTAAACGTATTTACAAATTGAGGACAAAAAAAAAGTGTTCAATCTCTAGACACTGTTTTTTGCAATGTATTACTATGTTTCTGTATCTGAATATCAAAAGTGCATAAATATTGTTCGTTGAATGTAAAATGAAAAAAATATCGCATATCGCACAGCTCATTTTCTTTTAAAAATAATGTTTAAAAAAATAATAAAGCATAGCACAAAGCTATTTTACCAAATGTATCTGAGACATACTTTTTGTCCTTACATTTCACACACCTACGTGATGTTTCTTTCTCTATGGAGCATTTTTGTTTATTTTCACTTCTCTTAGGTTCAGTAGGGGCACCATGCCCCCTCCCCACACACACCCCCACGCGCGCATTATGATTTCGTTATGGTTTATACAGACCTTGAAAATTACTCAGAATTAATGATACTGATAATATAAATAAGTTGTCTGGATATCTAAGGGTGACCATAACCTGATAGTATTTTTTATTCATAGAATTTCTTATGCCTATTTATATATATTTTGTCATGGCTGCTATTTTAGTGAGCTGATAGATTTAAGGGGAATCGGGTTTCAGTTCAATTTAAAAAATGATGTTTCCCAAAATGATGATCATGCTTATAAATAGATTGTTTTCCATTTTATTATCTATAGAAAGCTGGGAATGTGGATGCAGCGGTACCTGTAGGGGAATTGGAGGATGATGAGCGCGGCGAAAATGAACGTGGCTCCCAACAGGAAGAGGAAGAACAAGACTAGGGGACACATTGAAACTGAAGACCACAGGCACTGTACTGGTAAACATGCTAGTTTTACAACATTGTCGGACAAGGTGCTCACTGTCTATTGAAGTATATATATTCGATAAATATAAGGTTTAAGTTTAAAATAGCTGTGATTATATATCAGACTTTTATTTTAACACATTTCTCATAAGCATGTTAAGATGTTTTTTGTTTCTGGCGAAGTGACGTCCTAATCGGATTAACTACCATAGCAATAGATGAATACAATTTTTGAATAGATCGCTCTGCACTACAGCAGGTTGCACTCATCACCTGTCTTCAATCATATAATAGATTGAATACAATACCGCTCTTTTCAAACAGGCTAATCTTACAGGTGCAAGTGATTAGCATTTCTTTGACATAATATATGGTTCAATGCATCGGTACCCGCATGGACGTTGTAGGCATACGGGGGATACAGTCAAAATTTTATTCATCTATTGCTATGGTAGTTAATCCGACTAACTACGTCACTTCACCAGTGTATAATCACCTAGTATTCGCTGAGTGCGTTTCCACAATCGCTGATTTATATTAAGCCTTTTTGAAGTATGGCGGGCACAAAGAGGAGTACTTTTATTTGGGTAATCTTTTGTATGCTGAAAGAAAGCATACACAAGATTACCCAAATAAAAATACACCATCTCCATTTGTGCCCGTCATACTCAAAAAGCTGCTTATTGTTGCAGCGTCGAGGTCCGTTCAAACTACGCCGCAATGCAGTGCGATGCGGTACCGATAAATCGATTACTTTTGCCTCAACTCAACGCTACTCGTCGCATTTCCAAGTTAAAATGTATTGAACTTCATTTATTGAAGTATTCTGCAGTGCGGCACCGCACCGCACCGCAATTGCGGCGTAATATGAACGGCCCTTTGGTCAAAGTTGCATTAAAGGCCATGTATGGCTTGCGACTTGACGCTCGAGGGCATGCTATAATCTGAGCCCGAATTAAAAGACTAATTTGCGTCTGACATCCTGCCAACCAGACCGAAAATGTACTCGGACTTTTAAATTCTGCCTCAGATTATAGCGACTTATCGATTATAGTAACTATACCGTGATTTTAATTTGCTGTAAAACGAGAGCATACTTCCGCGATGTTCACAATGCGCCTCCGATCCGAAGCGTAGGCCTACTATGTGTGCTTTACACGCCGTACGTGTTGTTATTTCTGTCGCCATACTCGCAAGTTGCGCCTTGTCAATCGCGCAAGTACGCTCTTGTCAACGGTTTACAGTTAATCGCTCTGCCCATCAGCAACGGAAGTGATGATATTATCTGTATGTTGTGTAAACAATGTAAATTAGTGGTTTTTACGTTGTATTTGGGGACACTAGTAAAGAGGTAATAATTCAATTTGAGGAGTTTTATTTTATCTTTGAGACTAGACTATGCGTATTCAAATTATTTGACGTGTTTAATGACATTAAGGGATCTGGAATGAGCGTTTTGAGCGTTTCGACAGTATTTTTTGTGGGACATGAGAGCACATCAGACATATCGAATTGCATTCTGAATACGAAGAATGTCTTTCTGATATCAAATAATTTTCTTTTTTAAATTAACGGTATAATACAAATTTTATGACAAATTATTAAAATTTGATATTGTTCACATTTTGATATTAACAGTCCTCGAAGTAAATGTTATAAATCTAATGATATATTCTTAAAGTGTATGTAGCTGGGAGGAAAACCCGACGATCAATTGAATATTTTGACTTTCCATATTGAAGATATGGAATTTTTCCCCAAAAGACCTATTTTTTTGTGTGTTTGGGAGAAAAAATCCATGATACGAAAGGTCAAAATTTTCTAAATTGATCGTCGGCTTTTATCTAAATAAATACACTTTAAGTATAAAACATCAAATTTATAAAGTTTTCAAAAAATATCAATTTTAATCATTTCACATAAAATGTGTATTACATTGCGAATTAAAAAAAAATCAAAATTATTTGAGAACAGAAGGACATTCTTCGTATTCAGAATGCCATTCGATATGTCTGATGTGCTCTCATGTCCCACAATAAATTGTGTCCAAACGTTCATACCCCATCCCTTAAAGGAACAACCAAAAAAGATCGAGGTTTTTGGGAGTGGGTTTCAAATCTCAATGACGTTTGTAAAAATATTTCTTTTAAGAAGATAATTTTCAACATTTGTGGATTTACGTTTCTGGCAGGGAGGGAGATGATGGCCGAAAACGAAAGTAGTTTCCAGGGGGGGCCGGCCAAGATTGGCTCAATTTTGACGTTGTCATTCGTTTTACACGTAAACACAAAAATGTCTCAAATTATTCCAAAACTGTACGTATGTTATTAAGCACTATTTTATCAGTCTAAATCCGTTGAGGTTCGCCAGTGAACCTCATTGTAAGTACTGTTTTTTTGATTTTTTATGTGTGAATAACGCACGATATGTTACGATATATACTGAAAATTTCCCCCACGTGTGTCAATGAGTTTACGTAGTGTAGTGGTTACGGATCTCGACTCCCACGCAAAGGGTCCCGAGATCGATTCCCATCCCCGGCGATGAATAAAATTTTTCTTCTTCTTTTTTCTTTGAATTTAAAATTATTTATTTTCATGTGAAAATGTATATATTGCACTGGGAAATATATTTTGTGCATTTTTTTTCTGTAATGGGGCCACCCGGCCAATAGCTCTAGAAACGGATCTTGGCTCCGGGAAAAAATAATTGCGTCCATCGTGCAGGCAGTGTTGCCGTCATATTGTCTGTTTTGTTTACGCTTTTGGCTGTTGCCACATTGAATAATGTAGTCCACCATCGTCTGGTAGTTTCGTTTATAGGACTAATTTGCTCGTTAATGTTTTGGGTACCGGTAGTTCCTAGCACTCTGTACTCTGATACCTGTATGATGATTTTCCACTGCGCTCGCTGCTCGCTCCGCTCGCTGTTCGAGAGGCGTCGCGGTTTGAGAACGGGACTAGTTCCATAAGGGAAAGGCAGACTTATCATCTTTAAAGGCCTACATTTAATCAATTTAGGTAATGAGCCGTGAAAAGGCTCATGAACTGTACATTTGTCAATATTATGCCTAAAATAAATGCATAAATGTTCATGGTACTTTTATTTTACAGAATTCTGCCTTAAAACTTGGTCAATCAAAATGTATAACGTGTTGTTAATTCCGTCGCCATATATTCGTTGTGAGTTGCGACTTGTCAACATCGCGCAAATACGTTCTTGTCAAAGTGTCAAACCGGACCACGTTACTTTGCATAAATGCTAATTAAATTTGAGAGCGGCTAGACATTACGAACATAGTAGGCCTATGGCAAAATTCTACAAAATTAAAGTAAACCATGAACAATAATTATGACTTAATTTTAGCAAAGTGTTGGCAAAAGTTACGAGCACTTTCAAGTCTAGTCATCATCAACTCTCTAAGAAATAATTGTCCTCTCAGGAGAACCCGCCCTCTTAGATCTTGAACCTCTAAAAGGTTCTTTAGTTTGGGGTCATTTTCGATGGTCTTGGAACCATATTTGGTTCTTTAGAAAACCTCTAAGGGTTCTCCTGTGAGGACAACTTTAGAATCTTTTTAGAACCTTTATTTCTTAGAGTGTTGTTAACTGCGCTTTGTACGTGAGAGTAATCAATTAAGTTTGTCGAATTTAACTGAAGACCGAATTGAAAACATTAGTTTGCGTCTGACGTCAGGGCAAAGGCGCGGTGTGATTGGTTGCTGACCTGCGCAGAACGGCATTTTTGGTCTGGTTGACAGGACATTATACGCAAACTAGTCTTTTGAATATTATTCTGTCTTCAATTATAAATAGTAACTTATATTTGAGAGTTTTCATGTATATAAATCATGTTTTAAAACTTTTTATCCTATAAATGTACAATAATCGGGTTTCATGAGTATTCCATCCATGCATATGTATTAAACAATAATTATTATAAATCGAGTAATAGAGTGTATAAACAGTCATCAATGGTCATGACAATAGTTGACTCGATACATGGTAACACAAGTTCCACATGTTCCATGGGGTGATTTTGCATAGCATGTTTGTATAAAATTAATTTATGTTTCAGCAGTATTTTCAACGAAAATGAATGAAGAATAGTATTCATACACAGGAATAAAGTTTAATGAATCACACATCAAATCAACATTAATTGTCTGGTGTGATTTATTATGTGTCGTGTAAGTCGTAAGTATCACTAATTTGCCAAACTAACTTGTTTCATGAATTTTGTATTGGCCTAATTGAATAATATTTGATATTTGTTTTGGACTTTTATTAAATTACATTTTCGCTTTATTTTCATTGTCTTAAACTAATAAAACATAGCACGTTTTCTAAACGTCACTAAAACGTCAAGAAAACGTTCTAAAAACGTAGTAGAAACGTAACATACGTTTTCTGGTGGTGAGTAATGCATCCTCCAATACGTTTTTTACGTTGCTATAACGTTTTCAGGACGTTTTGGACGTTTCTGCAACGTTCTTAGTACGTTAGTTGCGTGCTAGAACGTCCAATACGTTTTCTGTAGGTCCTGGATACGTCTTGGGTAACGGAAAGATAGGTCTTAAAAACGTCTTTTACGTTGCGAAAACGTTTTTAGAACGTCTTTTAATAACGTTTTTAAAACGTCAAAAACCCTCCACAAAATTACGTTTTAAAACGTTTTATCAGAACGTCTAGAAAACGTCAACGGTACGTTCTCACAACGTTCAGAAAACGTTTTTTGGTTAGCTGGGGTGACTAGAACTCGACCATCCATGCATGTTGCATGCAATTTTATAAACCAGCAGCCCCTCCAAAATGGAACATGCGAGTTTCTAGTTAGAATTTAGTCTCATGTCTTAGAACATGAGACCCCTTACTATAAGTATTAAATGGACAACCTTTATGGAAACCAACACGTTTCTTGTAATGAATCATTTATAACGACATTACTCAATGTATGCTCTGTTACTTTTGATTGAAACATGCAATCTTCAAAATACTACTGTATTTATTAAATATACTGGGAGGTGGGTCTCCGTGGTTGAAGGTATACATGGGATGTGCCACGGTTTTGGGGTACCTTTTCAGCCATTTTGATATATCGATGGATGGGTTTTCAATGGAGATCCAATTGGACGCATTTGAGCAAAAGTGGCATTAAAAGCTCCCAATAATGGCAAATTAGGGTGCTTTTTGGGTTGAAAAAAAACCCCAGGAAAACCTAGGTACTGAGAAATTAGTATCCGAAAGCCTGTGTGGCACATCCCCGAACAAATGTGTACGAAGACCCCCCCCCCCCCATATAATCTCCTGCATGATATAATCATCAACATGATCAATACAAAACCAGAACTAAGACTTAAAAGAGTATTCCTTAATTTCTAGGAAATTAACATTTTAAACACTTTTGCATTATTAACAATACAGAAAGAAATTGGTATTATCAGACTTTCAATCACACTCATCCCTATTGTGCTCTAAACATCAGGTTTCTCCAATTTTTATTTAGGCCTTCGGGCAATGGGCATCAAATGGGCATCAAATGAAGAAATAAATAAATAAATGTAGACATTTATATAGCGCTTTATGCCGTAAACAGCCTCTAAGCGCTTTACATTTATTCCGCCGTCATTAGAATATGTCGGAACCACGTTTGCAGCCTACAAGTGGCGCAGGGTCCATCAGTACAACGACTGTGACTACCCCTAACAGCTTCCCATTGCACCTGGGTGGGGTGCAATGGGAAGCTGAGAAGCCTCAGGACCCTGAGTTGCTACACTGGGGTACTCTATATATATACAAGTATATATGAGCCCCATATGTTTAATACATATCATTATTATCATAAAGTAAGCTACCCAATGTGGTCTTTGTAAATGTCCCTTTTGGGGTCTTAGTATTTTACATGATCAGTGGCGTATCAGAGTCCGAGGGGTAAAGATCAAACAATTTCCCGGTGGGCATGAATTTGGTCCCGTGTTATTGTGATAATAGCGCGCAAAACGCGAATTGAGGTCAAATGTTGTGTCTACCGGGCCAATGTTCAATTTTACTCTATGGAGGGCATAGGGGGTTGACATTTTTGGGAGGGTTGGTTTTAGAGGGGTTGAAATTTTATCCTGGAGGGTTGAGTTAGCAAATCAACTCATTTGGGGGTTCAACCCATAACACCCCGAATCCCCACCCCCACACCCACACGCCCTCATCCTCCACCACCACCACCACACTGAAGCTATCGTATCTCTCGCCCTTTCTGTATATGAAGATCTTTGTTGCAAACCCCCTTACATCCGCTTGCCTAATTTTGAGAACACAGCACAAAATCATCCAAAAATAGGGGTTTGCAAAAAAAACAGTTTTTGGCGGGATGCTTTGGTAGCAAAAACTGCTTTGAAAACCCCCTTATATCAGTGATTTTATTTATTTATTTATTTATTTATTTATTTTTTGATAATTTTTTGATGTGTTCTCAGAATTGGGCATGTGGATGTAAGGGGTTTGCAACAAATCTCTTCATAATAGAACATTAATACAAACAATTCCAACTGTAATCTAAGGACCGGCTTCAACCATCTTAAAATAAATTCTACTTACTGATTGCTCTTTCAAAGAGGCTGATCGGCTTAGAGTTAGCATTGGTGTGAACAATTACATTTCTAATATTGATTTTGAAATAAACCTCACAGCATTGAACAATATCTCTAAAAACTGGAACCACGAAAGGTTGAAATGCGTACAGTATTCTGGAAGAGGCCAATATTGTAAGGGGTGTAAGTAGCATGTGTCACAGACGGACATTGCTAATTAAATTTCATCCAGCTATAATTTCAAGTTAATGTAACATTTTCAAGTTTGGTGCTGTGATATTGATAGCTGAAACATGTATTCATAAATTAGGTAAATATTTTAGAAAAAAAATTAAAAAAAAAATACATGACGATATCATTTTGAAGCAGCCTGTCCGTTCGTGACAAAAAACAAGTTTGTAAGTTTGTAAACTATTTGCTAACACAGAGTAGAAACATAAAAACATAAGTGAAGTATCAATCTCATACACACTCTTTCCCATGCAGGAATGATAATTACCAAAGCCACGATTAAGTAAGTTAAATCTTTAATTAAATGTGCGTCACGGACGGACACAAATTTTGTCATGGACGGACATTTTAGGAGGTCTATTTTAAAGATGACTAATCTCTTAACATGCTTAATGCTCAATCTTTGTAAAGCTATTAACATTAACTAGTTAAACATATAAGCTCATATATATGAATTATTTTCAATACTGGTATACAGTGGGGCAATTTCAGGTGGTCTATTTTAAAGATGAACAATTTCTTGATGCTCAATTTGTGCAATGTAAGTAACATTAACTTGTTGAACATAAATAAACTAAAAGCTGCCTATATTAACTTCAGTGTTGATTTATTCAGTGCTGTTAGATATGGTACTAAGTAGTGTTAAGTACGCTATACTGTCTTCGGCTATATAGAGCTAGTTTAGGGGGTCTATCTAATGAATGAGAACAAATTTAGATTAAAAACGTGACGCCAGTTTTAAGTAAAATGGTCAAAATTAAGTTTGTCTACGCGTACGCTTATTGGCTGCTGTGTCACATCCATTATATTAGAGTGATTTGTTCCAAGGATGTGATAGTATGCAGGCACATTGGAATTATCACATGGACTTCAGGAACGGGACGTAACATGCGTGGCTTGTAACATACGTGGCTTGTTAGAAGTGCTACAAATAGCTTTTAAAAATTCATGTTGGTAATATAATGCATATATTATAAATTAAAGATTGCAAAAGCGAAAGAAATTTGTTCCGTTATTTAGGGGAAATGAAGGCACGCACACATGTTACCAAAAACTCTCTATTACATGTTGGCTCACACTGCATTCACAATAACCTAATTTCGGATCACTGAAAGTTGTTAATATTCACAAAACCTCCCATGCTTCGGGCATAATTTATGTCATAACGCTATTTGTTTTGTTTAGTGCTTATTTTTATGCATTCACTAATGCATGGTTTTTTTTGGCAAAATACAGGCATATGTGTTAATGAAGGCAAAATTAGCGGGTGTTAGTGAATTCTGCAATAAAATCACAGTAAAATAAAACCATGTATTACACACACATTTCTTCCCCAATTTTATACAATGCCATAAAATGAATTGCAGGAAAATAAAACGATTTATACGTGCTAACTATTAGGCCTAACGCCAATTGGGGATTTTCATAACAAGCCAGGGCTGCACATTTGGTAAGACAGAAAATCGATTCTCGCAACGTAGTTTGTGGAAATAAAAATTCTCTTAAATGCATCCCTATTCCAAAAGTTGACTATCTTGATTCTTGCAAGATGTGTTTGTGAGAATCAATATTTAGAATCACCCACAGTTCAACGGAATTGCACCACAATGGCGCCACATTTTTAATTTAAATTATATTTTCATTCATATTTTCACCAAATACATATTTATTCTTGATATAGTTTGTCTCTTTTTCATTCAGTACAAGCTTACATAGGGCTATTCCAGAAAATAGATGCACACCCAATATAGTGGAGTTTGGATTTTTTGACCAGTTATGATTATTGGAAATCCCGAATTTAATGTGTTCAAAGGCAACACAATCCAGCAAAAATAGTTCAAAATCAGAAATCCTCAATTTGGACAATCCGTGATTTTCAGTAATTTAACTGCATTTCCAAGATTTGTCCAGTAACAGTAGGAATTGGAATTCCAGTTGTTTTCAGAAAGTAAACTTGGAAATCCTGCCATTTCTTTTATATATTTAAAAGATACTCATTTATAGGTGGTGTGCATTTATTTTCTAGAATAGCCCATTCGCCGACTTCAATGAAAATGGGGCGTGACATAACCAAAAATATCAATTTGAAAGATTTCATGGACGTAATTCTGACCTATTTTATTTCTATACATCGTCCTCTACATGCAGGTGCTATTTAAATGTTATTAGGCTTATGATAGAGCAAAATTGATATATTGGTGTTTTTCACTGCTGATCAAATTGGCTATCGTTGATATTTCGAAATACGGTCTCTTTTAGTTATTTAGAACATTTACACCTCGTTTCGGCTTGTGTTTTGAATTCCAAAAAGCCAAAATTAATAATAGTGATAGCATATTTTTAGCGGAGTCCTAATATCCATGTCTTACCTATCATCGCATTTACGGCATAGTGACCTATGTCAAAAACCAGTGTTTCTTGAAATTCAGTGTTTAAATATTAACCATGCGTAAAAATTGTTCCTACTCAGTCAGTTAATGCTTTTGATTAATAGCGTCAATCATATAGTTGACTGATGTTTAAAGATTATTGCAATTATAAAATTGAATTAACTCAAACACATTAATTACTTAAATTTAACGGTTAAAGTTATATGCCGGTATGTCCTAGACTTATTTTGACAGCTATGGCATAGGTCACCTTTGACATACACCGCATTTTCTATTTATCATATTGTGTGCTAAGTTGAGTTTTGCAATAAAACGTCTACGACATAGTGGCATATCTCGGGGCCTATTGCATATCATAGGTCACTATGTCCTGGAATATGTGGTATTGACCAATATTTTGTAGGTTATTATTTTCACAGTATTTAAATTGTGGAATAACATTAATAATTAAACAATTGCTAGTTGATCTACTCATGTGTATCATAAAATGAATGATTCATAGATTATGAATATCAACGTAACTCATTTTGTGAAAAAATGCTCATAGGTCACTATGCCGTAAAAGCAACGACGGTGACAGAATAGTCGACTGCAGATCCGTCGGCTAACGCTTTTTCAATGAGAAATGAACTTTGCTGCTTGGATGATGTCACGATGAGGTTAGCATTTATTCCGTATTGAAAAGCGTGTTCCGACGGATCTGCACTCGACAGGCTTCTCACTGACAAAGACATAAAATTAGCACTTGAATACAAATGCATTGTCTTGAATTTCGCGTGATATTTTTTAATCAGACCACCTACAAGTCTTTGCGCGGCTTCCTGTATCTGCATATTACCGAGTTTTTTTAGCCAGTTTAGGGATTCTCAAAATATTTACCTAAAATTATTAGGA
Organism: Amphiura filiformis; assembly: GCF_039555335.1. Lineage (NCBI taxonomy): Eukaryota > Metazoa > Echinodermata > Ophiuroidea > Amphilepidida > Amphiuridae > Amphiura > Amphiura filiformis. The sequence continues at coordinate 130,440 of NW_027305602.1, forward strand.
GCTGTGCAATAAGTATGAGCCCTGCAGAAGGGTAAAGGGGGTGGGGCAAGAACTTTTTGGCAAGCCAAAACAGGGTAAGCATTTTTGTGCAAGCCGAAGGGGGAGAAATATTTAGTTGGGGCTGTACAATAATTATGTGTACCCAGAGGTGGTGAATTCTCAAAATGGTCAACCAAATATTGCTTGCCCCACTACCGATTTGTTAAAAATCTTTGCCACCACCCTTTAACATGCCAAAAAGTTTGTTGGGAACCCCAATTTTAGCCTGAAATTGAATTTCATGTGATGTGAGCGTAGCGACAAAACATTGTCCATACTTGAACATTTCCTATTAAACACGTTTCTACACCTTTTAGGGTGTAATATCGATACATATCTGCTGTAAATAGCACCCCTTTTTTTTTTTTTTTGGGGGCAGGAGGCTGTCAAAATATCTGCCCCCCCCCTGCCTGCCAACAAATTCAACCGGTTTAACACATACTTAGTGCACTACCCTTAAAACGCTCTAAAATGCTTAGGAAAATGGTTACCGAAACGTTTCAATATGTACCTTTTCCTGTTAGCGACGCTCTTATTACTATCTAGACCACTTTAAGGGATGGGGTATGAACGTTTGGACAGTATTTATTGTGGGACATTGGAGCACATTAGACATATCGAATTGCATTCTGAATACGAAGAATGTCCTTCTGATATCAAATAATTTGGATTTTTTGAAATTCACAATGTAATACACATTTTATGGCAAATGATTAAAAATTGATATTTTTGATATTTAACAGTACTCGAAGTAAACTTTATAAATCTGATGATTTATACTTAAAGCATGGACGTACTAAATTATTTAGTACGTCCATGCTTAAAGTGTATGTAGGTGGGATGAAAAGCCGACGATCAATTGAAATTTTTGACCTTTTGTATTGAAGATATGGATTTTCCCCAAAAACACCAAAAAAAAATAGGTCTTTTTGGTAAAAAAATCCATATCTTCAATATAAAAGGTCAAAATTTTCAATTGATCGTCGGCTTTTCCTCCCAGCTACATATACTTAAAGAATATGTCATTAGATTTATAAAATTTACTTCGAGGACTGTTATATATCAACAAATGTGAAAAATATCAAATTTTAATAATTTGTCATAACATTTGTATCATATCGTGAATTTCAAAAAATGAAAATTATTTGATATCAGAAAGACATTCTTCGTATTCAGAATGCAATTCGACATGTCTGATGTGCTCTCATATCCGACAAAAAATACTGACGAAACGCTCAAAACGCTCATTCCAGATCCCTTAAGGTTCGCAAATTGGGATTCCAAATTTGGCAATTTTACTAGGGGCTGTGGTCAGCTCAAGGCTACGGGGTAGAAAACGACCTGAATTACCAAAAGTTCTCTTTAGAAACTAAATATATTGTAAAAAGTGCAAATTGGCCGTAGTACACATTTCATGTTGGGTTAAAAGTAAAAATTAAAATTGTTGTACTGAAACTAGTTCTAATATGCCAACAAAAATATTTTTTGAAGTGAGGTGGGGGTCCTATATTTGTTTTCTTTTCATGGCGGTAACGGGGTTAAATTTTGCAGCGGGGTTCAGTAATTTATTTGATCGGCAAGTTCCAGATTCTCCGACCCCACCAAAAATATTTACAAGCCTCTCCCTCCCTTATATAGTTAATTTGGCAGTACAGCTCAACTTACCGTACTTTTCCTAACCATACAGTCCATGCCAAAATTGTTACTACACCTTTACATTTCATCGAATCTCTTTTTGATGTCTGTCATTTTGAACATCACACTTGAAAGATGTATGCTATGTAGAAACTTTATTTTGCAATTTCATAATTTGCAATTTATTAGCATATTTGCAAGCAAAAACATGAAAATCAATAAATACCTATATTTTTCACAATTTCAATATTTTATTAGAAATTAAGCATGTAGGCCGTTTGTTATATCTTGATGAATGAAGCTGTTAAAACAGATTTTGATATTTTTGCTTATTTTTCCTTTTTTGCCCCAAAATGTGTAAAAATCAAAATTTTTTTGATGACCTATATTTTCTTTGAATATTTATCAAATTTCTTAATTTAGGTATAATACAGTGCAGAAAAAGATGTCAAAAAATCTGTTAAACAGATTTCCAATAAATTTTCCATTTTGGGTTAAATACTCAATTTTCATGCGCGGGATATTTGAAACATAAAATGAAAACATGTCCATTGCACTTTTTCCTCGAGATGTACTATAATATCAAGGTTACGGATATATTATAATCTCTTCTTATCTTCACTGATCCATCAGATACCTATTGTTATGAATGATCAATGAAAAGGTTCAGAACTGGGCTACTAATGGTCTGTCAAGTATCTATAGTTAGTTTCATGACTGTGTCAACTCAAAAATCATGCAAGGTCGAATGTAGGAAAAGTATGATCAGTTGAGCTGTATGCTTTCTGATTCCGGTACATGTAGGCCTATCATTTTCTTTTCGTATTTTGTTCTGTATTCACGTTCTTGTTAACGTTACGGATAACAACTCAACACCCCTAGTTGTGACAGGTAATTGTTTACTTTGCTTAGGTTCAATGCTTCTGACCCGGGGGGGTGCACTCAACTTTGGACGTGACGCGTATGTAGGGCTGTTAAGACCCCCTTTTTCAGCATCGCTGTCACCCAAAGACCCCATATTTTTTACGAACACATGCTCTGTCACCCGAAGACCCCCTATTTTTCCATTTGATCTGTCACCCAAAGACCCTTACAACTTTCATTTTTCACTGATTTTGTTACTTATTTTGAAAAAACAATGAAATTTGAAGCCATTTAGAACTAGAAATTCGGTTTTCGAGGTTTTTGTGTCGCTGTTTCGGCTCTTACCCAAAGATTCCATTTGAAAAAAAGGTCATGTTCTCACCCAATGACCCCATATTTTTTACATTTTGCTCTCACCGAATGCCAAAAATCATGCTCTCACCCAATGACCCCATATTTTTTACGTTTTGCTCTCACCGAATGCCCCTTAGTGCGAAAGTGCCAGCCCTACACCTATATCCATTTCATATTGAAGTGCCCCCCCGGGCTTCTGATCGCTAAAATCGAGAGTTTCTGGTATATCAGTTCAACACCATGGACTATCATCTAAATTTGAACGATATAGCTGAGATAAGGGGCCACATTACAGGTCTTACAACGCATGCACACAGGATCAGTATGCAAATTTTATCCATCCCTCTGTATTATGGTAATCATTATGCTATCAATCATTTGTATTTGTTGTAAACTATTATTATTAAGTGAACAATAGTTGACAACAGTTGACAAAATTGGCCAAAAACACATTTTCACACGCACAAAAATTGTGGATTGTTTTAAATTTCACATGACAAGTAGACATATTTTTGTCTTACGTGTATTAAGGTGACAATATATTGTTTCAGCAGATAAAGCCATTCAAAAGTTTAAATAACCTTAAACTTGGTATTTTAAGCCTCATGGGGAAAAAATTCGCCCTATATTCGTCCATTTGACCATGTAGAAAAAGGTGAAAAGTGCTTGATGGAATTTAAACCAGGCAATAAAATATGATAATACGGAGGTACAAAATGATAGTTTACATGAGCAAGTGCTTCTTATAGCAAGAATTTTAATTTAATTGTAGCATCGCGTCGATGGGACACCGTAATATATTGATGTAGATTTGGGCTAAAAGGAAATTGTCTGTTTTTTTTTAAACAACTGTGGAATGTGCAAGTATGTTACTCAGTTTCTATAATCTGCCATGAAATACTCAAAACTATTAAGATAAGGATAATGAACTGAGTGCAATGCATTCGTCAAGATAATCGCACGCGCCGTGGAGTTATTGCATTTAGCTCGAGAACCGATAGGCTCAAGAGCTAAATGCAATAACTCCATGGCAAGTGCAATTATCTTGACGAATGCATTTGCACGAGTACATTATCCGTTATACACTTTGAGTGTAGGCCTATTAAAACAATAGGCAATATTAATTGCTGCATTCATTATATTAGTTTTAATATTAGGGATAATATCATACATTTTAAAAACACCGTCAGGACATTGACCAGCTACGTAGCATTTAACTGGTAAAGAAAATCAATCCCTGTATAAGTTAGCTATCAATGGTATCGATTGCGCCATACGTCATACTTTAGTAACTTATTCACGCATGGTTTGTAACCAATTGACTTTATGTTGTGATCATTTAGAGCACTGAACCAGTTCTCCTGAAACGATCGATTTAGATGTCCGACTAGTACTACGGTGAATATCAACTGGACTTTATAGCTCTATAATTTGAACTTTAAAATCTACTTATATTAAAACACACGACATTGGGATTTAACAATTTGTTCAGTATTATCATAGACCTTCAAACATACATACATACATACATACATACAACGGCATTTATATAGCGCAATTTCAAAGAAATGATCATTGCACTTTACAGAAAAACTTACCCTACTACTAAAGACTACAAGTAAACAAAAATATGCAAAAGAAACAACATAAAATTAGCAATGGTTAAAAAGAGATGGGTTTTCAGGCTACGTTTGAAAGTAGTAACTGTGGGAGATGACCTAATGGATGAAGGAAGATTGTTCCAGATTCTGGGTCCAAAGACACTGAACGATCCATCGCCTATCAGTCTGTTTGTCTTAGGAATTATAAGGCGCGTAAGATCTTGATTAGAACGAAGACCTTCCCTAGTTGGAACACGGATGGTCAGACAATCAGAGAGGTAGGGTGGTGCCAGATCGTTCAATGTCTTGTAAATGTAAAGTAGCACTTTGAAGCAAATTCTCTTGTCTATTGGAAGCCAGTGTAATGAATTTAAAAGAGGTGAAGATGAGTGACGGCGTGGAACTTGGAAGATAATGCGGGCAGCACGGTTTTGTAGTCTTTGTAAGCGAGCAACGTCTTTGCTTCTACATCCAGACAGAAGGGCGTTGGCATAATCTATCTTGGATAACACTAGTGCCCGCATGGCATTACTGGATGCATCTTCGGTGACAAACCTACGAATTCTGGACAAGTTCCACAAGAGAAAGTTAACTGTTTTACAAATAGATGTTATATGGTTAGACATGTTCATCGTAGCATCGAAAACAACTCCCAGATTCCTGATGGTAGCAGATGGAATTACTTCAGCATCACCAATCTTTATATTGATGTTGGAGAGACTGGGCATATTGTGTGGAGGGGCAGCAATGAAAAACTCAGTTTTGGAGTCATTTAACTTGAGCATATTACAAAGCATCCAATCACGAACTTCCTCAACACACATGGATAGCTTGAAAATGGCACATGCTGAATCACCAGGAATCTTGGGATTGAAAAACATATAGATTTGAACATCATCGGCATATATGTGAAAATGTAAACCATGACGACGGATTATGTTGGCAATATACTGAGAATATTTTGTAAACACTCTTGGCCCAATAATAGAGCCTTGAGGTACGCCACACTCAAGAACATGCCTATCAGACATCACCCTCCAACAGATACTCTAAACTGACGACCACTTATGTAAGACTTGAACCACTGTAGGACTGTGCCTTTGATACCAAAGCCAAGCTCTAAACGAGAGAATAAAATGTCATGGTCAATGGTATCAAAGGCAGCAGAGAGATCAAGCATAATTAAGAAAACTGCCTTGTTATCAGCAATGGCCCTAGCAAACACATGTGTTTGAAGGCCTATGGTATTATAAAGCATGATCATGATATTATGCGCTAGTGTGTGTTTCCCGGGCCCGGCTATGTTATTTTAGATATAGGCCTACATGTATTTCATTTGTAAAATGCTGAATATTTTGCAATGGTGTCATCTTGTATAATTATGATCCACCTGTTTTTGGCCCTTTTAATTAATAGAAGCTCGATTATTCTCATTTGATGTTTGATTTATTTGAGGTCATTAATCATAATTTATGACAATGATCTTTGCACGAGCGATTGCCGAATAGGGTGCAACTCTACTAGTCTTATTACAAGACTGCCCTACCCCAACCCAAACCCTAACCCTAAACTCCGTAAACGAGGACTGGACTCAAGTCTAGCGAGTTGCACCCTATTCGGTAATTGTACCCTATTATAGAACACCGTTTGTAACTTTACCATTTTAACACCACAGAATGTATATTCGTACTTTTTTGATGGTATATATATCGAACAGACAATTATATAGTTATGTGACCTCTGTGTCGAAAGCGTCACCTAACTCTACTATATGGTTATGTGAAAGTAGTATTTCTAGTATTTGAGCGTGCACGTATTATCTAGAATCTATTGTTTAGCGTGCAGGTTTTAGATAATGCATTGTTTAGCGTGCAGGTTTATATAATTTGGGCTGTGAAGGGTAGTTCGCGAAAATAATGCACGGGAGAAGAATACATAACGATGAATAGAAACGGGCACTAGAAGTGTATATTGAAATAAGTGTTAGATGCATCAAGAAGTCATATTAGCGTTGTTGCGGCTCCCGTATGCATATGTACCGTAGATATTGATGAATAGACTTACGGTTAAAAGTCAATCAGCTGTAAAATTTGAAGTAGATTCACGTGCGTGACGCACCACGAATACAGGCTGATATCAATCAATAAATCCCACCGTTAAGTCTTTATAAATGTGACCCTGAAAGTTGTGCCTGGGTGGGTGCTGTCCACTATATCTGTCAGGTTTCAAGGTTTGATAGACACTCATGGTGTTTGAATTGGTCAAGCGTCCTCATTGCTCATAATAATTATTTTATTGATGGAATCGGGGCAAGTTTTTTTAAATATAAAATAGGGTCTTTTGATGATAGTGATGAAATTGGGAACATCATCTAAATCTAATTCCACCCTTTTCCCCCTTCTCTCATCTCCGGCCGGGGCTTTCCCTCCCCCGCTCGCGATTATTTTTTTCGTACATCATATTTGAAAATTATTTCCGTTTTTGATAATCAAACACGGAATAAAGCAAAACTCTGAAAAATCAACTGATTTTACCACATGCGTTACAAATATATAGGCCTAATTATGATGTACGAAAAAATAATCGCCCCGCTCCTATCCTGTCCTCGATTTCTTTTCTTCGCCTTTCCTCTCCTCTCCTCTCATCTCCACAGATGTCCGCATTTTTCTCAAATGTTCCTCAACGCTTAAGTTCTTGGGTAGGCCTACACACCGTCAGTCCAAACCACTGTCAGTCCGAATGTTTAGGGTTTCTAACCCTAACCCTAACACTAACGCTAAACCTAACCCTAAACCTAACTCTAACTCGGACCATAAAAAATCGGACTGACGGTGGTTTGGTCAGCCCCCCCCCCCCCCGCCAAATGGGTTGATCCCCCTCCTGAAATTCACTTTGCCCCTTTGCGGACTCTGCCATTGTAGTTGGTAACTTCAGTCAAAGGCGGTCAGCCTCCCCCCTCAGCCTAGAGGCAAAGAGGGTGTATGTGTGTGTTTCATGGAGTTGTGTGTGGAGAGAGAAGAAAGGGAGGGTGGGGTGAGAAAGGGACCGGGAGATGAGGGACAGGCGAAGAGGGGAAGGAAAAATTGGATCAAGTTCCCAATAGCGGCACCACTTTCACCAAAAGACCCTTGAAGTTTTATTAACTGAACTAATAATATCGAGTTGGTTCAAATAGTGATAATAATTATTATTATTATGAGAGAGGGGGCGCCTGACCACTTCCAATGACAGTATAATAAGCCCTCTGCTGAATTCTATTTAAAAAAGATAAATTAACGGGTTATGCCATTCTAAATCGACTTTCGAAAAGTTTTTTGATACATTCATTGATTTCTCAAAAAGTAAAAATCGCAGTTTAACAAATAACGGTTCAAATGAAAGCCATTATTGGGGGCTAATTGTTGTATCACTATGATAGGCCTGACACCAATATAAACACTTGTTTCGGTGACCCAAGTTCATGGTCATTTCTGCTCACGCACTTTTTACAGATGGCCTGAATTTCATATTTCGGTTTCAGCGATTGCCCGAAAAAGGTGGTATGTTTTTGAAAAGCGTTTCCGCTTGGAATGTAGATAGTTATTGTTGCTATTACTCTTCGCGATTTTGATTTATGCCCTCTTTAGCCGACAATTTTCAATGCATTTTACACAATAGATACGTCGCTTGCATAAATACCGCTATTTTTAACAGTATCGTTTTTGTTAACCAACATAACATCAAAAAGAGTTCTCAAGACTTTGATGAGACCATAGATACCAAATCGGACTACATGTGATGAACAGATTTTACACTAGAATCAAAAGAACCAGCGTAGGCCCTCTCAAAATGTACTTTTTTAAAATATCGCGTTGTGATAAAAATGACTGCCTTTTCCTTGTTTTTTATAACAAGGAAAAGCTTTACTTACCTCAAACTTCAAACGTAGTGATGTCTCGGTGTCCGTTACTGGTTAGTATTATTCCGATTAAACGATTTTCATGATTTAGGCCTACTTAGCCTACATTTGAGCAACTATTTGCCCACACCGTGTACGAATATATTCCAAATATGGCGCTGCATTCAGTATCACGCTAACGACAAGGTTATACACCAATCCGAGAAGCGTTTACTGTATTTGGCCCTCTATTGACGGCAACACAGATGTACCAGAGCGGGAGATTTAATTCGTAATTCAATACGCATGATTGTGTATTGAATATCACTGTTGTGTACAATTCCCGGGTACAATTCTGTATAGCACACAATAAATAATGGATGGAACCCCCGACCTCGGGACACCGCAGTTTTATATCGGGGACACCGCAGTAATGGCGAAGTCGGATAGGTGTATACTAAGATGTGTAAGACTTTCTGACACTATATTCACGGTTGTTCTAATGGCTTTTCAAACTTATGACAAATTTGGCTGGTTTGCGTTGTTCAATACCATTTCACCTAGTCTTGGTACCAGCCGCTAGCCGGTTTGTGCTCCTCCGTCACTAACGGTGACGGAGGAGCACAAACCGGCTGGTACCGAGACTACATTTCACCCTGATGTGACAGTGACGTCACATCCGGGGTCACGTCAGTATAACGCTGGTTTCCACAGAGGAGTAAGATATCTTACTCCTCTGTGCTGGTTTCATACTACCATGCCGGTTGCAATGAGCGGCGTGGCGCACGCGCATTGCAGACAAACGGACACAATCAAGCCTTGTCATTGGTTGAAACGCTCTGCCGCTTGCCGGGTGTTCGTGATCGCGCGCCATTATCGTGAGGCTCGGGAATTCCTTTTTGTGATGAAGGCACCAGCCGAAATGTCCGTTTTCCAGAATACAATGAACATAACTCTGTACTCCCCCGGGGAGATGATGTATTTTGCGACACTCATGGCGGGAAAGAGATATGAAACGAATTTTATTAGGTGCAGCATCACTCGCTGGAGTTCGATGGCGCTGGTGTAGGCCTACATACGCACGCGCTTAAAGACACCGCATAGATGCGCGAGCGAAACAGCTGTTCACAACGCGTTGACATCACTGCCACATCGGGGTGAAAAATGGTATAGGTAATAGATGACTATGAAACCTCAAACTCGCCCCTCGATAAAGGTTGGCAATTGAAGCAGGCCTCAGTTTAGCGAACTTTGTCTAGTTTAATGCGATGCGAGTGCAAGCGCCGCTCAGACTGTGAAGGTTTCTGGATACCGAATATGGGTTTAGATTAGGCCTATATCATGTCCTCTAGGCCATATAATTTATTTTGGAAAGGAAAGTCTAATCTCGGAGCCTATTCAATTCAGCATCGAAGTGGTTACGTAATTCTCTTGGTTACCGGATCACGCTATTTTGATATCCTTCGAGTACCATATACTTTGTGTGGTGATTGTTTCGATCGTAGTTCATTACTCTGGCGCGTGATCCCGTTGGCATAGTAACATTACGTAACTTCGATACTGAATTGAGAAGGGACTGGATTTTGTCATAATAATATAAAAATTAATACTTAATGCCTCGCGATTTTTTTGATATCCAGCCATAGTATTTTAATTGATTAAACTGAACATAAAGCTATATCTTTACTAGCTTCATGCACTAATTTGCAGACCCGCCCGGCCTTCTACATGTAGTGAGTACCACATTAGATTGTGTTTACAAGAAATAATAAGCGCTGCCTCCTCGAAATTTCTTATGCCATCAGCTTTGATGATTAAATATTATCTACAACTCGGCACCTGTGTTCAAGGCCTTTCTTTTATCTATTGACCTCAAAAGAAAGGATTAGAATGATCAGAATGCCGTCCCTGACCCCTTTCCACACATTAATAATGAGTCGGTAAGGGAACGTGCTACCGTTATACTTCAATGAGTACGTATGGCTACTACGCAGTTCAATGGCCTTATTGTGATCTGGCGGGAGTTTTAAAAGCACGGTCTCTGACTGCGTGGGCATATTTCCGGACAAGGAACAATAGAGACCAATTGCCTGGCAATGACGTCACATGTAATCCCAGTCTATAGTGTGATTAGAACATTATAGGCTGGTGGTCACTATAGTACGATCAGTACGAAAAGTCCAATGCGATTATTAATGTATTTTCTAAAATTAAAAGAACCACTTTTTAGCGGGAATTTTTGTAAGTTACAGAGCTGAAGTTGTGAAAGGGTTGAAAGACTACAATATTACGGCTTAAACAAGAATTTCTTTGTTTGGTCGTTATTCCTATGGACTCATCCCTTAATGAGCAAATCTTTGTTAAAGAAGCCAAGTTATAAATCAACTCACATAATCTCTTCGGTTTTCGTTTGGTACAATACACAAACAGAAATTGAGTTAAAATAGTGATTATAATATTACATGCATTATGATGAGCGTTTGACCACTTAAAAGATAACTAACCCTACATAGTATATCTATCGGTATTTGGCAGCATGCTTAATTGTATTTAAAAAGATAAATTGATGTACAAATCGTGTTTAAAGAAGCCAAGTTATAAATCAACTCACATAAACCCACAATAAAGAACCAGAAATTGAGATAAAAAAGACCTTTTGCTCCAATTTTGCGCAAAATGGGTTGATTCACCACCCTGAAATTCACTTCGCCCCCTCCCCACCCTTGCACCCCGAAAAATGCCTGCCGCCGCCACTGCCCCCCCATCCACCACCTCCCCCACCACACCATGGTTAGTTTGCGTAAGGGATTAGAGAGACTGCTCAACTGCGCAAGCCCGCTTAGTGTTATGCTAATTCTCTTCATTGTTTTACCCGCAAGTTAGACACTTTAGGTAAAGGTTTACACCCAGTCGCCTTTGGAACAGCGGTTTTATTCAATAAAAGTCAATCAATCGTCGCGATAACGTAGCGACTGAGTTTAAACCTTTACCTAAGGTGAGTAACCTCTTCCGTAACAAACAATGAAGATAATTAGCATAACAAGCGGCCGTGCACTCTCTAATCCTTTAACAATGAAGGAACGGAGTAGTCATGGTTCCGGTCATATCCTTTATCCAGAACAATCAAATGTACGGTATCTAATAAAGGAGAATTAGCATATTAACAAAGGATGTACCTAGTAGCCATGGTACCCGTGATGCATAACAATGAAGGTACCGAGTAGTCATGGTTCCGGTCACATCCTTTATCCAGAACAATCAAACGTACGGTAACTAACAAAGGAGAATTAGCATACTAACAAAGGAGACACATAGTAGCCATGGTACCCGTGATACATAACAATGAAGGCACGGAGTAGTCATGGTTCCGGTCATATCCTTTATCCAGAACAATCAAACGTACGGTAACTAACAAAGGAGAATTAGCATACTAACAAAGGAGGACCTTAGCGGTCATTCACCTAATCCCATAGAAGTGGGTGTGTTTACATGTTCGTTTAATTTCGAAAGTAACTTGCGAGTGTGTCCACACAAGACGTTGGCCTACTTGTAAGTTCACTCCCGGGAGAGGAGAGAGTGGAGGTGAGAGGGAATGAGAGAGACGGGGTGGGTGGGTTGGGGCCACGTGTGGAGAGAGAAGAAAGGGAGAGAGAGCAGATAAGGAAAGGGGATGGACTGGGAGAGGAGGAAGAGTTAATGTTACGGGAGGGAAGGGGACTCTAGCATTGTACTTGGTATAACTTCAATCAAAGGCGATCAGCCCCCCCCCCACACACACACACCTAGAGGGAAAGGGGTGTGTGGGTGTGTGTGTGTGAGTGGGGGTGAGAGGGAGTGAGAGAGACGGGGTGGGTGGGTTGGGGCCATATGTGGGAGAGAGAGAAGAAAGGGAGAGAGAGAGAGCATTATGATGAGAGAGATAGAGAGGGCGCCTGACCACTCCAAAGGCCAGTATAATCAGCCCTATATCATCCCTTTGGTTTTTATTTAGTACAATAGAAATTGAGATTAAAAAAATACCTAATTTAAACAAATACATATAGGCGGCGCCGCGGGGGGCATGGGAGAAAATTAGTTGATTTAGCCCCCTCCCTATGCCCCCGAAAAAAATCCTGGCCCGCCATTGTTTATGACATAGTACACAAAAAATTATGCAAATGTAAACTTGTGGCGCCAATTTTGAGCAAAAGTTGTCTACCCCACCCCAGATATTCACTTTGCCCCTATTCCCGAAAGAGAAATTCATGCCGCCCCCACTACCCCCCCCCCCCTCTTCTTGAGAGGAGCCTGAGAGAGGGTGAGATATTAGACCTACTATTATATATGTATCGATGCACAAACCACAAACCCTCTCATTGTTATGTGTATATACTTTGGATTCGATTTCAAGTGGGATTTATTGATTGATATCAGCACGCTCTTCGTGGTGTGTCACGCATATTGAGTACTTCAAATCATACAGCTGATTGACTTTTAACCGTAAGTCTATTCATCAAAATCTACGGTGCATATGCATACGAGAGCCGCAACAACGCTATTAAAAAGAACAATGATTTTCTTTGAAGAACCCGACATCCATACTTAATGTTAATAAACCCGAAAGATAGCCTATTGAAATGAGTTCAGACTTACGTTATAATCCGTGGCGTCTACATCCGCATTGTGGCTCAATAGGACTTGACAGACAGGTTCCTTTCCATTTATGGCAGCGTAATGTAATGGGGTCCATTTCTGTTAATACCAAGAACAACATCAATATGAAATGATAAAATTCACAGATATAGTATGACGATAAAATAACATATTTGATAAAGAAGTGATACCTGCAAGAAACAATAATTAAATGCTGATTCATTCATTAGTTTATTACAAACTAAACACTATATAAAGGTTGATTTTCTACAAGTAGTAATATTCGGGTAATTATAAACATGATAAATTGGAGAAAAACACACACCTAACATCATAACTAACATCATAATTAAAGGTGTTACCAATGACCTACTTATGATGTTTAAGGGAACAACCTAAAAGCTCCGTGAGGTCCTATAAACGAAAGTCCTTTCGTTAGGTGGAGGGGGTAAAAAAATAGTTAAAACATCGGTCAAAGCTGATCATGTTTTAAGGATTTAATATCAAATTTTAGTATTTTCTGAATTTCGATATTGAAGTTCCACAGTGGTTGCTTCAAAGGATTTCAAATGAAATAAATATTATTATAATAATTGAAATAATGTATGCAAGTTATGCTGCTTTGTATTGAACATGGTGTTGAAACCATGCTTGGACTGAAACAGCACACAGATCAAACATAGAAAGAAATGTAAATATAAACAAAAGACAAAATCTCAGGAAGTTCTGAAGTGCGAGGTTGAAAATATTTCAAACATATTCAAATCAATTGTGTACTCAATAAAAACACAAGGTGATGCAATATTGTTTTCACTTTAACTGTCAGTTTTTAATAGGTGCAGTACTCGTAACCTGCAAGTTGTAAGATCATTTCAATTAATGAAAACAGGGTTTACATACTAGCATGATTAGGCCGCGCATATTTTTTCTTTTTTAAGCAGCTGTATCGCACTTTGCTTGTCTTTTATTTGAGAAATTGTTTGTTTATTTATTTATTTATTTATTTATTTATTTATTTATTTATTTATTTATTTATTTATTTATTTATTTATTTTCATTTTCATGCAAAAAAAAGGCATGAGGAATAATATTTCAAAATAGAATAGTATATTTGGTTTTAGTAGGGTATTTGGTAATGATTGGAGTGGTGTACAAAGTCCGAGTCGTGAAGGCACAATAAGAACGTTTATTGTTCAGAGGAAACGAGCCGTGAAACAATTTATAGTCATAGCCAGATTCATGAAGTTTTGTGATGAAGTGTTTGTATGTTACTGCAACTGGGAAAACCTCATTATGTATTTCGAAAAGGCAAATGCAAAACCTCATATGTAACAAGTAGGCCCCAGTTACATAAACCTCGTATGTAACGATTTCGTTGCTTTGAGTGATACGCCAAAACAGTTTTTAACTGTTTTAACTGTTTTGTTAGTTTTTAAAAACTAACAGGATTTATATGGTGTTGATTATTTGGTCATGCACTTATAAATTATAGTTTATAGGTAAAGGTGAAGTATCAGAAGGTGTGTAGAATTGTTTTTTTAAATTGACATAAATTGCACTATAACTAGGGCTCACTTGTTACATCTGGTTTTGCATTTGGACTTTGGAATTACATGTGATGTGTTCACGCAAGCGACAGTATAACGCCATGAAAGTTTATGAATACGTTGTGTGTTTTGATTTTCTTAACTTTGTGTTTACTATATAAAAAGTATCTTCTGATGTACCCATTATTAAATAATAAATAATTGTGTGGCAAACTATAATTACAAGTCCATCATTCACATACCATGTTGGTTGAATTTCAGCCTGCTATTATCCTATTCAAACATAGGTAGTTCATCGTGAGAGCTCTTTTCATGATTAAAAAGGAAGCATGTGGATCCATGATTCAGTAACATTTAAGACACTCTAGTATAAAATGGGCCTTGATAATCTTGACAACTGTAATGTGATTTGTTATTTCCCCTATTGCCGTGACCATGGGCGTCAATTCTGAGTGACAGGGGGGACATGCATGTCCCCCTCATTTTGGTTCCTTTGAGCCACAACTTAGACCCCCCCACAAACACACCCCCACACACAGACATATTTCAAGATGGATTGACGCAAAACTCCTCCGAACATAAAGTGTCCGCGTCATAAAATATAAGAGGTGTTTTGCAAATCGGAGAGCATGATGTTACAGGCATCCCAGCTTTAGCTAATGTTGATCGAACGGATTTCTGCGCTGATGCAATGCTGAGCTGAACAAAGCCACAATCATGCGTGAAAAGTTTTGGGACAGTTTTTTATTTCACGCATCCCCGCTCCCCTTATTCAATATTGAATGCTAAAAAAATGCAGAAGCACTTCAGGGAGGAGGGGATATCATGATTGATATGATTCTCGAATTCTGTATGGAAGTATTCTCGATGCTGACACCGCCACGTATTCCTCTACCAAAGAAAGGTGACCTCTCTCTCATGACAAACTACCGTGGTATTTATGTCCATTGCCGCAAAAGTGTACAACAAGATCCTTCTGAACAGGATCCGACCCCACATTGATCCTTTACTGAGAAGCAGCCAGCAAATACACATTTTGAGGAGGATCATGGAAGGCTTCAAGGAGTACCAACTTCCCTTAACAGTCACTTTTGTGGACTTCAAAAAAGCCTTCGACTCCATCAACAGGTCCGTCATGTTTTCAGTGCTGAGGCATTATGGAATACCAAAGGTTGTGGTCAATGCCATCCAGGTGCTCTACAAAGACTCCAATAGTGCCGTTATGGTAGATGGCAGTATCTCAGAGCCTTTCCAAGTAACAACTGGAGTGCTTCCGGGTGATGTGTTGGCACCATTCCTGTTCATTATCCTGGTAGACTGCCTTCTGATGAAATCAACTTCTGGAATTGAAGCTGGAATTGTTACCTACCCAGGTCGGTCAAGCAGGTATACTGCCAAGATGCTGAATGACCTGGATTTTGCTGATGATATTGCCCTGTTGGAATCTTCCATAGACCGGGCCCAGTCACAGCTTACTAGGACTGCAACTGCAGCAGCAGATCTAGGCCTTGTCATCAGCGCACCTAAGACAGAATATATGACTGCAAACTGTAATGCCCAACCAGCACTTGAAGTCTATGGTAGTGCCATCTACCATGTCACAGACTTCAAGTATTTGGGTTCCAAGATGGGCTCTAGTGTTGGAGACCTAAAAGAAGAAAAGCACTGCCTGGGCAGCTTTCTGGAAACTGGAACGCCTTTGGAGAAGCCCGTCCTTGCCAATCGAAACAAAAATCAAGCTGTTTCAAACAACGTGTGTTACTGTCTTTCTGTACGGGTGCGAGTCATGGGTAATTACCAAGGACATGGAAAACAAGATCAATGCATTTGCAACATCTTGCTACAGAGTCATGTTAAACATCAAGCGTGTGGATCAGATTCCAAATGAAACCATCTACAACCTGATCAACACCACTCCACTGGTTGCCAGAGTCAAGATTCATCAACTCAAATTTCTCGGCCATATACTGCGTCTTGAAGATGGCGAGCCTGTGAAAGAACATGTGCTTTATATTCCACCACATGGGAAGAGGAAACCGGGACGGCCGCGCACACTGTACTTACAGTATGTCCAGCACCTCCTGGGAGATACTGAAGGGATGCTGCAGCCAAACAAAATTGTTTCGCTTACCCAAGATCGCATTAGTTGGAGAAAGCTTGTAGTCGCCTGCTCCGCAGCCGACTGATGATGATGCTAAAAAAAATAGTAAAAAGTGGGTGTGCTAAATGCATACTGCAGTTACTGTCCGTTTTCCTATACACAATACACAGAGCTCTCACAATTCACGCGTGGCCTCTACAAGTAGTGTATGTTAGAAGTGTAGGCAATTGCCTAGTTAACGCCACTGTGTGAAAAATAACCGGCCAATATTTAAAGTATTGTCTGAAATTCTAGAAAATATAGTTTTGTAACATGTCCTAAATTTTTAGCTAATTTAGGTGTTTGGAAATATTCGCACTTTTGTGTTTTAGGAAGGATATGTAAACGACAGATAACACCAAAAAATATGAAGAAATTGTTTCCAAACCGTGTTATATAGTCTGCAAACTATTATGCTTCTCATTTTCAAGAACGTTGGTTAACAATAAGCACACTATTGTCTCATTTCGTAAACAAAAGCGCACACAATATTGTTACCTTGCGTTCGCTTTATAATCGTTCACCCAACTGAAACTATAATACCAGCTCATTGCTCATTGCACAGGTAAAACAGAAACATGTGTCGTGTAGATTTAACCAGAGAAGATCTGATTTAATCAGTTGAGCTGTTTTCAATTAGTGTTATCTTGGTTTAATAGCTTTTAATGGGGTTTAAGTCCTGCAAAGGTCGTGGTGAATTCTACTGTAGACATGACTGCATCATGGTCTGCTCCAACAATGTTTCCAGGGGGAGAGGAGTAAACAAGTACATAACATGAGGTACACTGTAAATCAAAGTGTTTAGGGTTTCTATAACACAATGTTTATGTGTTTACTTTGTGTTTACTTTGGTGTTTAGGTGTTTAGGTGTCCTATACCTTTACTGTGTAAATGAAAAATTAAACACCTTGCAGTGTTTAAAAAGTGTTACAGAAACCCTAAACACCTGGATTTACAGTGTATGTAACATGTCACGTATTTTCAGCCTCATGTTCAATTCATATTATTTGATCTTCAAAACGTCAACTGTCCCAACGATTTTTGCACAAGATTGCAGAAGAATTTGTGGGTTCGTAAATACTTTTTCGCCGTTGCGCCGCAAGCGCAGACAAGCTACGTTCCCTTGTAAGCGTGCGTCTACACACTGCAAGATTTACTTTACACACTACTGAACTTGATGCGAAACACAGTTAAACGTAATCAATATCCTAGCATTTTCACACCCCTCCACAACCCCATCCCTCAGAGCAACAATTTTACGTTGCTACAACGTCGTATAAAAGTAATGTTCGTTATACTTAGGTTGTCATCTACGTTTTAAATACGTAAATTTGTGACCCTGTATTCGTGTTGTGACAACGTTATTTTCGACGTTGATATATCGTCATTATGACGTTGTTTTAACGTTAAGTTGTGATAGTATTGCAACGTCATACGGACGTTTTATCAACGTCCAAAAATACGAGTTCACAAATTAATGTATTTACAACGTAGATGACAACGAAAACGAACGTCGTGCAAACGTAGTGTGTTGGCTGGGATCCTAGAAATATGAGATGGAATTATCGATATTTCACACTAAAGTTAGAGGGAAGGGAGGGTTGTTCCTAAAGTTGAACGGCTTCAGTAAACATTAACATAATCTTGCACCTTTGCATTGAACAAGCCAAGCGATAATACATTCAAACTATGAATTACAAATTGGTCTTAACGAAGAAAAAACCCTGCTTTGCGGGTGGACGGACTCTTCAACCGACCGAAGAGTCTTTACCACCTATTCTTCAAAAGCAAGGCAAATTATGCGCATGCTGGCAAGTGGTTTCGACTGCCATCCCCAGGAATGGCTTGCCAGTAGATCCCCAACAGATGGGGAAGGCAAAGTTGTCCTGAACCTGTACAACGCACGGGGTCTGATGTAAATCGTCAATGGCTCCACGTGCACCGACTTGGAAATTGCATTGAATTGATCACGACAGAAGCGTCTATAATCTCTTTATATCAATATTGGTACCTCTGATCACTATCTTAAAGTAATACCCTTGATGTGCCTCCTCACTCATACCATCTCCACCCAGAAGGTATGGCTCTACAAAAAGACTGACTGTAATGGACTCCGGAGTGATCTGACTGCTGTATCGTGGGATGATCTGCTGACAAAGGATGTTACAGCGATGACCTGCACTAGTGTTCCAAATACGATCCATGATAATTATGATGAGTACATACATTTGTCTATCTGCTGTTCTGACAACCATCATAAATGGTAGAATGGAGAGTGTGAGAAGGTCCTGAAGAAGAAATCTCATATGTAGAAAAGATGGCAGGCTCTCCAGATACTTGAGTCCCGTCTTGAATGTAATAAGGCCCGAAATGTGTACACCACGTCGGCAGAAATACAGTTTCAACCCATTAGTCGAGGACATGGAAAAGATGACAATTGAACTCCAGACGGGCTCCTTAAGTTGGTGAAGGACAGCTTGAAGATTGCCAGGGAAGAGAGACATGTCTGTTCTAAATCTACATCACGTCATAAGATACAGTGGATTTTTTAAAATCTATGTTCAGTGAAAAATCTATTATCCCTGAAGTTGATAACATCAAGACAGTCCCATAATTACAGCCTAAGACCTCCACAACTTTCTACAAGATTGTCTTCTGGCCTAGAAGGGTGAGAAAACAACTGATAAAGGTAGATACCAACATGATTTGTGCGTAATGCGGGGGTGTTTGGGTGAGGGCATTTTAGTGTGTGCGACAGGTTTGTAGGGCAAGATGTGATAAGACTGAAATACTTGATTTCTGAAATACATATTTTTGGATGAAATTATTCTTATTAACAAAATAGTTACGTATAGCGCTATATAGTGAACACAGCGCCTTACAAAGGAACCAAGAATCATACGAAGAACTCAACATGATGAATTAATACTACAATAAGAGAAAGGGCAATAATCAATCATCAGGAAATAAATGATTTTCCAGATGGCTCCTGAAGATGTAGACGGACTCCGCTTCTCTGATGCTAACAGAAACCTGCTTCAGGGATTGGGCCAGCTACATGAAAAGATTTGTTACCAGCTTTCCGGTTCGGGTGAAGTACCACAAGCATGGAAGTATCAGAGGGTGAACGGAGTCGACGCCTAGAATCACCGATGCCATCTAAAACATTGTACAATATGAGCTGATTGGTGGGATAACTTAGCAGGCAAAATAAATTCATGGGTATTCCGGATTTCCAAAATTCGCTACCGATTGCTATGCATATGCAAATCATGCCATGAGCATGGCAAGACATTCTGATTCTTTTGTTTTGTATATGGCATGAAAATCCTCTATCAAGGATCCATGGGTAGTTAATTTTGAACCCATTAAAATTGTAATTGACGCCCTTGAGTAAAGAATTAATAGATTAAAAGGTATAGTTTGACAGTCTCCGACATATAGTTTTTGAGCTATAGACAAAAAGGTCAAAGGTCCAATTTTGGGCCTACAGTCGTTTACAATTGAAATATGCTCCAATTTTAATTCAACCTGTCTCAAATTATTCCTTGGGAAAAAATAAATCTAAATGATAAATAATTCTCGCGTTTCGCAATACGATGCGCCTCCAGCGGTCGCTGGGTCGAGGCCAAAATACACAGTGCATCATGGGAAAACATCCAAAGCCCGCGTGATACGAATACAATACAGGAACCAGGGCAGCGACACTACCTAATTTGCATATCCAAATGCCCCGTCTCCTCCGCAGCCAATTTGGTTCCGCTCCATCGAAATCAAGCTGGTCACGGAGGAGACTACCCTCCTTTGTGTTTGTTCATTTGTGTATGGAGAGCCCTTTTTGGAGTCCGGAATGACTTAGGCTACGCTCTCAGCTAGAGTCCGACGCTGCATTGCACTAGAAATACCTTTTCTGTGAAATCGCTATAGAGCCAACCGGGAGCACGTATTCGTTTTGAAAATATAGCATTAAAATTAGTATCACCCTTGTGGCCCCCGTGCAGTGGAAAACCTTAATTCTTTCATTAAAAGGAAATGAAAATTAAAAAAACACGAATCTACTTGTGCACCAATAAAATTGGCACAGCAATTTGTCTCAAATATGAATGAATTTTAAGAAACATACGGGGTATGATGAACATTGACCTGACGCCATGATAGTAGGATCTATTAGTCGTTTTATATACAATGTATATACCGTATTGTCATAATACCAATATTTGTCATTATATATAATGAGTAATATTTAGCAACGTAAATGTGCAGTTCATATGCACAAACGAATACTGATCTTTATGATATTCATGATGCAGTCATGGTCCATGGCAAAGGCGATTCGACCTTTGTGGCATTAAACCCAGTTAACAGGAAATTAATCCAGTAAATCGATTCAGTAAAGCAAATAAGCTCATGCATTCGATCACTAACGGCAACAAGCTTCGGTCGATTACCCCAGCTGCAGCGTGTGTAAACTCTAATTTGCATAGAGGCTGTACGTGAAATTATTGATTGGCTCCAAACAAAGGATTTGAACCGGTGCACGTAATCATGGTGCAGTGCAGTCCATAGAGGCCTTGCATGTGACGTATCATCCCGTAAATATGGCGGACTACTCAAATGCATTCAACAAAAGCATGATTGCAATCTACCGTGACAGTTCGTCTCGCTCATATAACCCTGCACTACGATCGAATAGGTTGATGACAACATTTGATTGAATGGACTGCACTCCGCCATAACTACGGTGAAGGACACCGGTTCAAATCCTTTGCCAATCGATAAAAGAATGCAAGGCCTCTATTCAATCAAATGTTGTCATCAACCTATTTGATCGCAGTGCATTGTTATGTGTGTGAGACGAACTGTCGCGGTTGATTGCAATCAAACAAACAATGTCTTATGTATTACTTTGTTCCGTGATGAAAATCGTGATGTTTTATTCAATCACTCTTGAAAAATGTATTTCTTTTGTAGGCCTATTACTTTGTTTTGTGATGAAAATCGTGATGTTTTATTTCATCACGCTCTAAACAATAATTATAGTTACATGCATTTCAAGAAAAAAATCTTATTAAAACGGTAGGCCCTATGTTGTTTAGAAAAATGTAGAAAGTGATGATGATGATGTCGATGATGATGATGATGATGATGATGATGATGATGATGATGATGATCTCCAAAAGTATCCCGGTTTGTTTTTCTTGCCCTAAATCGTGCGTATCTATTAATAAGGCACTTCAATAATCAATAATCAGTCCCGTGACGGCCTCCACTAACTAGCTACTAACTTGGGTTTATGGGCGCTGATATTTCATGTTCACTGTCACTTATTTATCAGAAAAGTGCGACCATTTGTCAATCACCTACAGTACCCAATTTCGGCATACTATATAAGAAACTCATCATGATGATTGCCAGAGAATAGTTAAAATGTAGCTTGTACCGTTTTTTGTGGCATCCTTCAGAAGTGAGCGGTCCGATACCAATATTTTCGGTCAAATCTCCATTCAATTAACACGGGAGTTGGCTAGCTATGCCTTGCCCTCACTCATATTTTACAAAAGTGCGACTATTTCTGAACATCTAACCTAGCTGTAATTTTAGGTCATGTTAGAGAAATATATTTGCTAGAAGTTTGGAGAATACCTAACATATTGGCTGGTTATTTTCACACAGTGATGTTAACTAGCCAAGTGCCCATTCTTCCAACGTAGATCATTTGTAGGGGTCACGCGTCAATGGTGAGTGCACTGTGTATTGTGTATAGGAAAACGGACAGTAACTGCAGTATGTCAGGTTTTTGTACATCACATATAACATGTCACATAGGAGGTCATACGTGTTGACCTTCATCTATTGTATTTGTTCATCTGTGTATGGAGAGGATTAGCGCCATTAAACGCCATTAAAACTCCATCAGTATTAGGGCGTAGTTCAGTGAACTCGTCGGATTGCTATTCCAAGTACTTTGATAATACAGATAATATGTATTAATGGGTCGATTGCATTGAAAAACCTAATAAATTATTCATAACAGTTACGTAATCAATCGATAGTGCGGACACTTTTCATTTGCAAACCACCAAAATTCGTGATCTTTTAGCGTTGGAAAAGAAACCAAGTGAATAGAGTGCCCTCTCAAGAATATCAACTCTCTGCAGGAACATGCATCATTGTGGGTTTAAATGTCATTATAATGATGTTACATGTCAATGCACACTAACACAACAATTTACAACTATAGTAGATCCATTTTCTATCTATTGATCACAGGGAATCCTTCGTGGAGCTGTTTTCAACATATTTATTATCACACTCGCGCTATTATCACACTCACTCAATAGCAGCTAGATGAAGTGCTTATATGAACACCCGCTCAAAAATATATGCATATAGTATATATCATGCCAAAGAAAGAACCGAGCGCGCCACAGTCTTGTATCCTCCGCTTCCTGTACAACCGGTGGGTGAACCACCAGATAACGGTATGACGTTCAGACTAAGACAAATATCAGAGATAAGAAGTTTCTTCGAATCAGAAAATAAAACCCGCAGTCGATTGAGACGCCGGTACAAATCGATATACAACACATTCTTCTACACTAGCACAGCTGGTATGGCAGCACTGGGCACCGGAATTGCCGCCCCCATTACCCTACCTCTTGGAATTTTATCAATCGCAATGGGTGCCACATCTGTTGGAGCATCCGCACTTTGCAAAGTCTTGCTCAAAAAAGTTGAGAAGCATGAGCGCATTAAGAACACCGCACAAGCTAAGATGTCAAGCATAAACTCCCTCGTATCTGATGCGCTTAAAGATAATGAAATTAGTGATGCTGAGTTCAAACTTATACTGCAAGAGCATGAAAACTATCGGGAACACAAGAATCAAATCCGACAAAGAGTCAGGACAGAAGTTAAAGAAATGAGTGATGAGCGGGAGCAACAGATTCGTGAGCAGGCCGAAAAAAAAGGAGTGGCGAAGCTATGGACACCCTCCTCCGTACAGCGCAAGTGACAGCCCCTTAATTTTAAATTTAATATGTTGTTCATATAATTAATTATTTTTAATTTTGAACAAATAAATTCATAGCATATACTCATGGCCGCCTTCTCACTCAATGACTTTGATGCGCTACTATACTCCAACGCTGAGACGCCAGAACGCCAGAACGCCATCAACATAAGCGAACTCGGACAAGACAAACCATATATGTGATTGTACAGCACGAATGAGTAATGTCCTCAATTGTATTCTGAGTTACAGTGTAAAATGGGCATGAAGGTCATATTCATAGGTATTTCAATTTGGTGCTACGTAGCTCATTAAATGAGGTACACGTAGCACCAAATTGAGGTACCTATGAATACGACATTCATGCCCATTTTACACTGTAACTCAGAATACAATTGAGGACATTTACGGCTCATTCGTGCTGTACGGTCACATATGATGACAGAGTGGCGCGAAATTACGTACACAGTCGACGAGAATGAACACCCAAGCAATCGGTACGCTAGATGATGACAGAGAAGTTTGGGTGCCGAAATCAATGTTGCGTAAGATAGAGAAAAAAGATGGCCCGTACATGTTTGTCTATCGCGGCAGGAAGAGCGACAAATGGAAAACGTATATTATTGATGTTGTGTGTGGCGATGTGCTGAGAGCTAAGGGTATTGTGGAGTAGGATTATTCCCTAATAAGAATAAAATAAATTACTGTGAAATAGCGACTCTATTTTTTTTTACGGCTGGAACTGTGGGGTGGTGAAAATTTTCCCAATGAGTTGGGGCGGTGGGGGCTTGATTTCATATACGTCGTCCCTGGGCCAGGAGTCAATCTGGCGATTTTCGGTCGAAACGAGGGGCGAGGAACGAGCTCCGAGTTGAGAACGCAAAATCCCAAATTGACCCCTGGCCCAGGTACGACGCATGTCAATGATTCATTGTTTTAGACTGCAAGATGATTGCATGGGTGACTGGGTTCGAATAAATACAAATTAAAGAAAACAAAAACACACACCATTAAATCAATCCTCGTACATTACATATGATGTTGAAAAGTGTAACTTTTTCTGAAAGCATCACTTTTGGAAAATGTGATTATTTTAAATGTTTTTGGAAATGGGACAACTCAAGAACGGTACATCCTAGATAGGTAAAACTATACATTTTCTGAATCCTTATGACCAGCGGAAGACATTAGTAATGTTTTCGGCACAATTTGATAAAGTTTGAAATTTGCCCCCATGTAAAGTTCAAGGAACAAAATGTGTGTACTTTGGACTATAAGGATTACAAAGAAATTGGTTAGAAAATACATCATTCATGGGAAGCCACCCTGGTGACTAGACTAATACAAATGGCACCTGTTATACCAAATATACACTGTTTACCGCGACAATTCTGATCAAAGTGGTATTTATCAAGCATGCAGTTTACATGTTTTAGTAATAATTACAACGTCAAAGGTCAAAATGGGATTCCACCTTTAAGTTGAAAAATATCAATAGTTTTTTAAATAATACTTACTTTTATCTAGTAAATGTTCAGGAGATATACAATAATTAGACACGTATTCAAAAACGTATTATAATATTAAGATATTCAGACATTGGATTTTTAACGTCCTTAACGAGATTTTCAAAAAGTAGTTTTTGTTTTTAGAGGAATGATAATTCAGTAATAACTATATAATATTTGTACTTTACACGATAGAGACAATATCGTGCTATTTCATGATTTTACTGAATTGTCGATCAATTGGACCAAACTTTACATTTCATTAACATAAATGCATTATTTTAAATTACAGAAAAGATCAAATTGCAAAGGTTGCTGAATTCTACAACTTAATACAGCAGGTCCTGACTTCCAAATTCAATGTTGCTATTTATGATAGAAACAGGATGGAAACAAATTTGCAGCATATAGTTCCATGGAGTTTTGTCATCAAAATTAATATGATTTTTTTTTATTGTAAAAGATGGTTTCCTTAAATTACTGCTGTCAGTGGTTTACAGGTTTACTATTGGTTCTTTACCTTCCACTTAACAACACTAATCTTAAAAATTAAGTGTAGGATAGATCATTCCATTACACCAACTTTGAATTTGCAAGTATGTACTTGGGAGGGCCACTTTTCTTTTCTCCTAGTTATTAGAGCGTCCAAAATTGTTGCATATTGCGATATCAAAATTGAGCTGCTTTCATTAGTATTGTTTTACACCTCAGTGAAATTCACAAAACATTTCTATGTGAATGTCCAATTATTTGGCCACTGATTTGATGAAGTTAAATAAGCATGACACTAAGCCCCTGAAAATCAATCCATATTATCCTTCAAACTTTGCATCATAAATGTATGGAACACAAATCTGTCTTTGGTATGTTTAGTGCGGATATTATATAAATTATGCAAATTCATGTCCTATTTATGTAAATGAAATAAACCCTATGTTTACATTAACAAATCCTTATGATGAGCTTGAGTGAAGGTCAGAGGTGCTTCTAAATACAAAAGTTTAAATGAAGAAAAAAAGAATAAACTACGAAAGCCTCATTATTGACGCATATAAGCGTCAACAGTATGCATGAACGCAACTCTACCCTGCCCACCGACTACAATATAGAAAACAAATAGCTCGACCCACAGTGTCATCGCCCCGATATCTTCATGGCAGAAATCGCCATGATGGTAGGCCGAATCAACTTGTTCTTCAATAGCCACGCATTTTGTTCCGACCTGTTTAATAGTTTTGAGACGCATGGGCCGAGGGACATCCGACTAAGGCTATTGACAATAGCCTGGTGACTGACCTCTGTAGATGTCAGTGAGCATGGTACGTCATCTACTTTTAGACTGCATCCACCTACTCCTCTTTTCGCCAAACGACAAATGTTTCTGGAATGCTGCTAAAATAAGAAAACATGTAATGCTAATTTATTGCACATTCTAGGGAAGCATGGTTACCTTTTTTAAATAGCCGAGTGAGAGGGTTTTCAATGAAATATTTTTGTGTCAAAATTGAAGCATCCTATGTATAAAAGAATATATGAATATTTACTGCACATCATAATTATATAACGATTCGTGATACCCAATTGTGGCACATTTGATGTCGTTTAAGAAGCAGAACATTTTATTTCAATTTTATATACGCCAAAATATTTTTTAATTGAGCAAGAATAAGGATAGAAAAAACGTAGACCCCGCCAAAGATTACTGTTTCGTTTTTACGGTAATCTAATCTTTTATTTCATGAAAAAAACATTGAGGTCTAATGTGGAATTTTTATATACATGATAAAAACATCGAACGTGGATACAAGAACAATTGTAGACACCACTATAGTATTATACTGACACACATGTATATACGATGTACGAGCGCACGTGTCAGGCGAGTCGAAATCGATATAATGTATTGTCCATGTAGAGGCCCATTTATTGTCGGATTTCTGTATGTATATCACGCAGTTAACAACAATTGAGCGCTATTAATAGGCCTTTGTTAGTCTTATGTTGAAGTTGCTATTATATGTTCAAATAAGTTTCAAATGGAAGCCAACAAGACAAGTGGCCAAGTGGTTTAAGGCGCTAGGCTCATAGAGTATCCAAAGCGGTGCGCCGTGAGTTCGAACCCCGCCTCTGCCAAACTTAATTTTCCTTATTTCATATTGGGGAAATGTGACTGGGAGAATTTATGTATGACGTGGAGTGGTGTGGCCTCCACCAGTGGCCTACGCTGCGATATAGTACCGTGTATCTTCCGTGACTCGAGTGTTTACGAATGAGGGCATGTCACGGTTCTTTGTCAATACGCAAGCTAACGACTATCATATTCTTTCAACACAT
Source organism: Amphiura filiformis (assembly GCF_039555335.1). Classification (NCBI taxonomy): domain Eukaryota; kingdom Metazoa; phylum Echinodermata; class Ophiuroidea; order Amphilepidida; family Amphiuridae; genus Amphiura; species Amphiura filiformis. The sequence continues at coordinate 157,983 of NW_027305602.1, forward strand.
ATAATCAAGTGCAAGCCTTAAAATTGTACCGAAACTGTCTCAACCTGTGAGACTCTAAAAACGAATCATACTAAATATATATTATATATCAAAATCACCATGTGTTATTCACATTATAAAACTTATATCTTTCGAATTTTAGTAGTACGGCCTACAAAGACCAAAAAAGAAAACAAAATACCACTTTAAGTAATAATAATATTACACTAGTAGTGTAGTCTTATTAGTCATGTTGAAGAAAATTAATACCACGTTTATCTTTCGAAACTTAGTTGTATCACTTCATACATGTATAGAAAGTTTTCTTTATTGTTAAACCATTCTATTTTTAAAATTGTTAGGCTCAAATGAATGCTTAATTCCTCTCTAAAAATAAAACCAATCCAAAAGTGTATTTTTTATCCAAGGTAAATCGCTATCGCCCTAATACAATTTCTTGCCTCTAGAGCTATTACAACATATTAAGGGGGAATAATACCCTGATTTTCATCAGTACCCCTCTTCTTTCTTTTCTTGCAAATTTATTAATTACATAAATATGTTCATCATCTCATGTCCTAAACTTATAAAATATCTCCACCTACAAAGTGATTTTAAACCATTTTAGAAAATCATTTTAGCCCTATATAATTTTTTGTTTACTGTATCCTGGTAACTGAGATGTGTGTTTCATAACAACCAATAATTTATTCTATTGAACATGTCCAAGTAGAATACATGAATAGAATACATTAAATCCTTTGTAATACTATCTATAGAAATGTACTCACTGATTATAACACTGAATAAATTAAATAGGCCTAATCTCTTCCACATAGACAATTTAATACTACACCATGTATGTATCTTCCATAATGTGTTGTTAGGAAAAGAGATTAAAAAAGGTCATCAAAGGTCAGGTTATAGGTCAATTGGTTCAGGTCAAATTCAGGCATCAATTCTGAATACATGTGATAGTCTGTGATATCATACATGTCACACACCGACATCGCCTGGCTAATAATTATTTGGTGCAGCAGAGACATTAAAATGAATACACGGGATCCATACACGTGAATTGCTATGCACGATTTTGATATCAGACGAAAATCTTCGGATACTGGGTTACAAAATGATGAATTTCTCCCGTAAATGATTTTTTCTCAAGAAACCAGATGTGGTCTCATACACTTGAAAATACGTGTTGAACAGATATTATAGTCGTTAGCGTGCGCTTTGAAAATTGGCCGTGCGCTTTGAAGTCAAAATTTGACCAAAACTCTCAATTTTATATTGCGTTGGTCCTATATGGACTACAGCGCGCAGCAGGCTATAGCGGCACTCACTCAAGTGGAGAGAGTATAACCATTGACCGCAATGTCGTATACAAGCTTGCTCACAGAGCGAGAAATCAATTACCCCGTCTATACAGTAGCCTTAGTCAAGTCACTTCGCTAATAATATGCATCTCATAAGGTCCGAATAAAATGGTCATAGGTGGCTGTGGATTCAACCTACCATGGCGATTTCTACTATGAAGATATCGGGGCGATGTCACTGTGTGTCATAATGAGGCATAAATTTTGATATTTTGTCTGTTACTGGATATATAATGGAAATGTGTGAGGTGGATATACTAAAATACTTTGGGATGTAAATGGTGAGTACAATTTAGATTGCCTAGTTGAGATGGATTGGGCAAATAAATATAAAATAGTTACCAAAATCACAAAAATGAAGCTTACGGAAAACTACCTAATATGGTGGTATAGGTGACAAAAAATACAATCTTTTTCAACATTGCTGTAGTGTGGTTGTGATAACCTGTTACCTATGGCTTAATTAAGTTTCAGTGAAATAGTGTCGCAAGTTCAAAATACAAAATATAGCTCAACATTGAAAATAGAAGCATTTTAACCGGTTCGTTTTTTTGATAGTTGTGGAGCACCAAGTTCATGAAGTCATAAAAGAAATCAGGGACCACTTATTCCCATTTTACATATCAACATTATTTCCCTAATGTGTTAGCAACACATATCCAAAATTTGAACGAAATCCGTTGATAGTAAGCTTTCCAAAATGAAGTGAATTTAAAACATCAGTGATATACCACTTTTTGGCTTATACCATTAGAAGCATGTACACGTCATTGATACTGATGCCACCAATTGAACGAGAAGATTTGCCCCTTCATTTTGCATACCACTTTGTCCAATTTCTTTTTCTCATTTCTTCACAAAATGCAAAAAAATGCAAAAAAAAATGCAATGGGTGTAGTACCCCCTTAATGTTAAAAACAATTCCCACTCATAACGCCAATTAACTTGATTCTGTCCAATTAAGGACAAGCTAAAAACAGTTGCTAAGCATATAGCTTGCAAGACTTTTGTTTGTAAGCTGTTTTGGAATCCGTTTCCGGCTCCTTCATCAGTTACACTGTAAAGATGTAGATTTCTCTCATGACCCATACTCTAGAATTTAACATAAATAAATTCGACATGTCAAATATATGTACCTTTTTTTGGTCATTATTAAAAGACCAAAATAGGAGTACAATATCAATTTCGAATCTCTCGTACGTGCGAAAGCTATATTAAGCTCATAATATTGATAAAACCACATACACGAATATCCTTCCGGATCTCTTATGCTACTGTACATACTTTAAAATATAACATAGATTCCGAACTTGAATCCATGTTTCGGTTAGCTATATATTAAGATAACCGGTGGGCTCTTATTAAATACAACTACCATTCCTTGTCTATCATACGGTGGATTTGAGGAAATTTGGTATATTTTTACATGACGACAAGTTATAGAGGTCAGGTTCGACGTTCGTTAAAGCAATATTGTAATATTTGCTGAGGAGGGCACCCTCATTATCAGCCTTCGACTGCGGTGGAGACATCGAAATGATCAGAAATGTTGCCATCTACCATTACTGCACTTTTTTGAGTTGCTGTATAGCGCGTCTATATAGCGTTGACCGCAGCTTCTGGCATTCCATAATGTCGCAGCACTAAGAACATAACATTTCTGTTGAGGTATATTATAAATATGCCTGTATAAGAGGAAGTTGGTAATGTTGGAAACTATCCATAATCCTTCTAAGAATGTGAATCTGCTCGGCACAACTTCCCCTCCCCCAAAAAAAAAAACACCCAACAACAACAACCGAAATCCAGCCTGGTTATTCGCATTCTATTTAGCAGGATCTTGTTGTAAACTTTGGCTACATGGACTACGTCTACTATTCCATACCCACCATTCCGGAGTGTTTCAAATGTGATTGCAGAGTCAAGACCTGCAGTCTTGTTGTTCTTCATAGACATTGATTGGCAAGTTCTAGGCAACAGGTGGAGGCAGTTCAGAATGTGGAAGCCCATTGCTGTTGTTGAGAAGAGGGCTGAAGTAGTTCATCCATTCTGCACCTTGACTCTGGATCTTCTGTCTTTGCACGAAAGATCATGGATGATTTTTAGTGTTCACCCATGAAGTCGGCCAGTCTGAGATCGTCCACCTGCTTGTTTAGCATAGCCGATTCATCTGTTTTGTATGACTCATTCAGGCTGGTATCGAGCCTCCTCTTTTGACTTAGAGACTAGATCTCTTCCTTGGCTTCATCCCTGTCCATCTTTATCTGCCTTGTTTTGTCAGTCACCCAACTCGGCATCCCACATGGTATACCGTGTTCCAAATATTTTCTGTACCACTACTGTAACAGTATTTGCAAACTGATCGTATATATGTGTTATTGGAGTAGACGTATCGTTGCACTGGAGGGTTTAGAATCTGTTTGATAATTCGAGTTGAAACTGCTCTCTTGTATCATTATGTTTTATGGAAGCTGGCACTATTAGTAGGTTGCAAAAAGAACGAGATGCTGACGATCCAGTAATCCGAGTCTATTTCCACTGAGTTGTAAGCTCTATAGTTCATTAGGGAGTTAAATCACTTGCTATTCATTAAGATGTGGTCTAACTGATGTATCGACCCTGCTCGGTGCATCCATGTCCATTGCCGACATTTGTCTTGAGGAAAACTCATTTGTTCTAGACGACGTTTGTGTTCCTAACAAACGCTCTGTCTCTCACAATTGCTGTTTGTAGTGTCATAGAAAGAATGGCGTTCAATTATTTCAGGATGTGTTTGACCGGGGTGTTTGATTTGATGACTGTCAATTATTCTAACTCTAAGCATTAAATTCCCCCAGAGCCAGATGGATGCTGTTTGTTTTGATCTGTTCTAGTGGGTTCTCGAAGTTGTTGTAGAGCTCATCTTTGTTAATCGATGGCCGCATAGATGGCTGTCACAGCTCAGTGAGCTTGGGGTTACCATGGAAAGTTGTAACACTTGTAAATGTGTTTTGACATTAGCAGCCCAACGCCGCCATATCTCTGGTCTGAGGCTGAGCTGTAAACTAACACCTAGTTATTATCGTCTGACCATAACTCCTCAGTGGAGTCGGTTGTTGTTAGGCGATGTTCTTGAATGCCAATGATTTCGGCCGGGTCCTGAGGCGGCACAGCCCATGAATAACTGATGAGCCTTTCCATGTCTGTACACTGTACATACGGTATAAAGTAGACACAATAAGAGGTTTGAAGGCAGACAACCGACACTTCTCAGGACCAAAGGACCAACAGTTCGTGATACTGTTCCGAGTTCCCGCTGACATGTCATAGAGTCATCAGCTGACAGAAGTCCAACTGCCAGCTTCGATTTCGTACATGATTTCTTTCATGTATTTTTTGTAATCAAATGTGTTAACAGAATTGTTTCAATCCGGTCTGGCAAGTTGTTCCGGAAGTAACAGCAGCCGATACCTACAAAATATGTTGTAGTTCGCCCCTGTCCTGCAAACCTGATGCACGAGTTAATAATTCCATGCGTTTTGCGCTGTCATATTTTAAGCAGCAGAGTATCCAGTGACCAGTGGGATTTCTCCCTATACGCCCTTTGCCGTTTGAAATAAAATGAATTTCTCATCGGCTGAGGAAGTGAACAATACCTACAAATGGCTTGGCAAACTTAAATACTTTATTACATACATAAATTAAAACATACTATAAAGTTGACACCATACTAGCTTTTACCTGACAACACAAAGAAAGAGCGTGTTTTCCGTATGTGCACGGGCATTCACCTTCAAACTGGGGATCTAAACGTTTTTCAAAATTCTAATTCTTTTATGATTGTAATGTACTTCTACAAATCTCTTCTTGGTCCCAAAAAGTAAACGCTAACACATTATTAAAAGAAATATAAAAGTTAATATATCAAATGGAAACACTAGATGTTTTTTTATTTATTTTATGACTTCGTGAACTTGGTGATTATCAGTACTCTACACTTGAAAAATAAAACGAATTGGTTCAATGCTTCTATTTTCACTGTTGAGCTATATTTTGTATTTTCAACTAGCTACGCTATTTCACCGAAACCTAATTAAGTCATCGGTAAATAATTTCTACGACCAAACTACAGAAAAAATGGGAACCAGTTAATTTTCAATAAAAAATCTCGCCATCAATATCCTCATATCAGGTGTTTTTTTATAAGCATTAATGTTGTGATTTTGGTACCTATTTCAACTAGACACCTAAATTGTATTCACCATTTACAATCCATGGTATAATATTATGCATTTGAATATGTATCTAATAAAAACAAACTAGGCAAATCTCTAAATTTCTGCTTCAGTATTATAGCACATTAACGGATGCCTTAAATTGACCTCACACAGATAACATATAAAGTGACTAATATGTTAAAGGAGGATTTCGTGATCTTATCATCCGCTTTTTATGACATTTTTCAGTAGATATTCACAAAAAAAGCTTACTCCAAAAATTTCAGTTAATTCCGATTTTGCGTTTGCGAGTTATGCATGATTATGTGTATTACACTGTTCCATAGACAATGTGTTGTAATTTCGTTCTGGTATACCAGAACGAAATTCAAATTTGACGATATTTTTGCTAAACGAATTAATCTGCAAGAAATATTTGGTGCATAAACATTATGTAGCCAGAGATATCCAGTGGTGTAAAAATCTCAACTTTTTTTTGAGAAAAGTGGGGGGATGATGCTGTGGATCACGAAATACACTTTTAATAGGGATAACCATCAAAATTTCATGTTGCCCCTATTGCTACAAAAGATTGTTTTCTGGATAGAACTCATCAATAGAAGTATTTTGGTGGTTAAATGGTCAAAATCGGTCAAAAACTTTTCGAATTATGAATTTTCCAAGTTTCCCACTGACCTGTCATTGGAACGAAATAAAATGACAAGGTCCAAAAATAGCAATTGGGAGCAAAATTGGCATAAGCATATATTTACCTTTATATATTTCTTTATTTTAACATATATGTAAAAATGAAACAAGCATATTGTGAAAGTATCAAAGGGGTTTCTTATGAAATGGCACTTTAGGCCTCGTATCCATAGGCTGTTCCCTTGTGGCGTGTGCCCTTGTTCCGTGTTCACTTGTTCCCATGTGACCTGACACACAGACAACGAACCTTTGTTTTGCTTTATAGTGGCCGTATCCATAGGTTGTCTGTGTGGCAGGTCACATGGGAACAAGTGAACACGGAACAAGGGCACACGCCACAAGGGAACAGCCTATGGATACGGGGCCTTACTAGTCAATGGCATAAATTATTTTTTTCAAAACCGAGGCATTGACATCATGCATTTAGAGAACATTTGCCAAATATCATCCAATATGGCCGATATGGCACAAAATCAAAATTGCACTAAGTCCAGGTGAACCAAAAATTTCAATGTTATTGCGTTTAATATGACCAATTAGTAGGTGTATGGAAACAAAATCTTAAGTGTCATTGAAGGTCATTGACTCATTCACAACAATAGAGGTTATCCACTTCACTCATCATGCTCATGTGTGACTTCTAACAAAAGGTGCTGGTTCCCGTAGTATTCCTCATTCAAAACAATTCAATGCATGACCTCGGAGTTACCTGCATGACTTTCGCGGGCTATTTTGAAACAGTTATGGTTGCACATTCGGGTACTTCTTTTGAAAGTTCTAAATAAGGTATAGCCAGCAGCAAGTTGTAGATGGTATAGGCCTAAATATAAGAAAACGTTTAGGGTTGAAATCAGGTGAAAAATATACCGAATGAGCACGAAACTTCACATTTATGTTCAGAAAGGTGTCTTCTTAGCATGATTCGAAAGGAGTATGGAAATTCTAAAGGGAAGCTGGTGATTTAATTTGTAACTCGAGATCTACTTGTTCAATTTTTTAACCTTTTTACAGAGGGTATGATAGAGATTTTACTGGCAACTCTGCCAAATTACAGCTCAGTAGGCCACGTTTTTCACCTGATCTTATTGACATAAAATATTTTGTGCCATTCTTGAGTAGTGCTGAACTCAGCCACTGGCAATTAAGCGCACTGTGGCGTTGGGCCAATTTTGACTCGCACTTACAGGAAAATGAAATAAGTTATGTTGCTGTAATTTGCAAGATAGTTACAAAATTATGATTGGCATTAACTTCCCCAATTTTTAAAGACAAATATTGAAAAATAAAAGAATGAGATCAATTTAGAAATGTCTGTGCAAGCAGTGCACAGTTGAGCTCCCTGCATGTCTATGGGAGTGTTCTAATCAAGTTGATGGTTCATTGGTCATCCCTATTTCAAACCCCTTAGATCCGCTTGCCTAATTTTGAGAACACAGCACAAAATCATCAAAAAATAGGGGTTTACAAAAAAAACCAGTTTTTGGCGGGATGCTTTGGTAGGATGAGCATCCCACAAAAACTGCTTTGAAAACCCCCTTATATCAGTGATTTTATTTATTTATTTATATATCTTTTTTTTTTAATAATTGTTTGATGTGTTCTCAGAATTGGGCATGTGGATGTAAGGGGTTTTGCAACAAATCTCTTCATAATAGAACATTAATACAAACAATTCCAACTGTAATCTAAGGACCGGCTTCAACCATCTTAAAATAAATTCTACTTACTGATTGCTCTTTCAAAGAGGCTGATCGGCTTAGAGTTAGCGTGAACAATTGAATATATGAATACAAAAGCCACCCAAGTCCATACCTTGGCCAAATTGAGTTAAGCATGGGAAAGTGTTGTTATACATAGGCATGTCATGAAAGAACAACTCAAATTCATCCTCTGTGTCTATTGAGCATGTGAAAAATAGCATGTATGAAAGATTCAACCCAAGTCCATGATTTGAGTCTTGTAACACATTGATTGAAATCCAGTATGTATAGAAGTCCACTTGTAACATCTTCATTGCTGGAGAGTGACTTTTGAAAAAAAAATGGGTTTAATCAAGGAAAGTGTGTGGTTTATATTACATGGCAGAATGCTTATCAACATTATACATAACTGTCTTTGTATATGATTCAAAAAACCACCCAAGTCCAGAATTTAAAATGAACCCCACGAAGTCCCTGAAATGCTAATCGTCATACCTAATACAGTTTAACCCACCCATTTGCACGTACAACTTACCATATTGACCAGGTAAATCTAACTGAAGGAATTAAAATGATACACATGTTTTCTTCTCAAAATCACTTCCCATGGACTTGGGTGGGTTTTGGATTCATGTATTCAATTACATTTCTAATATTGATATTGAAACAAACTTCACAGCATTGGACAATATCTCTAAAAACTGGAAGTACGAAAGGTTGAAATGCGTACAGTATTCTGGAAGAGGCCAATATTGTAAGGGGTGTAAGTAACATGTGTCACAGACGGACATTGCTAATTAAATTTCATCCAGCTATAATTTCAAGTTAATGTAACATTTTCAAGTTTGGTGCTGTGATATTGATAGATGAAACATGTATTCATAAATTAGGTAAATATTTTAGAAAAAAATGTAAAAAAAAATACATGACGATATCATTTTGAAGCAGCCTGTCCGTTCGTGACAAAAAACAAGTTTGTAAGTTTGTAAACTATTTGCTAACACAGAGTAGAAACATAAAAACATAAGTGAAGTATCAATCTCATACACACTCTTTCCCATGCAGGAATGATAATTACCAAAGCCACGATTAAGTAAGTTAAAACTTTAATTAAATGTGCGTCACGGACGGACACAAATTTGATCATGGACAAATTTGATCATGGACGGACATTTTAGGAGGTCTATTTTAAAGATGACTAATCTCTTAACATACTTAATGCTCAATATTTGAATATATGAATACAAAACCCACCCAAGTTCATACTTTGACCAAATTGAGTTAAGCATGGGAAATTGTTGCTATACATAGGCCTGTCATATGTATGAAAGAACAACTCAAATTCATTCTCTGTGTCTATTGAGCATGTGAAAAAATGTATGAAAGAATCACCCAATTCCATGATTTGAGTCTTGTAACACATTGATTGAAATCCAGTATGTATAAAAGTTCACCTGTAACACATTCATTGCTAGAGAGTGACTTTTGAAAAAAAATGGGTTTAATAAAAGAAAGTGCGTGGCTTATATTACATTGCAGAATGCTAATATCAACATTATACATACCTGTGTGCTTTGTATATGATTCAAAAAACCACCCAAGTCCAAAATTTAAAATGAACCCCACGAAGTCCCTGAAATGCTAATCGTCAGGTTAATCTACTCATTTGCACGTAAAACTTACCATATTGACCAGGTAAATCTAACTGACGGAATGATACACAGGTTTTTCGCTCAAAATCACTTCCCATGGACTTGGGTGGGTTTTGTATTCATGTATTCATTTGTAAAGATACTAACATTAACTAGTTCATATATAAGCTCATATATATGAATTATTTTCAATACTGGTATACAGTGGGGCAATTTCAGGTGGACTATTTTAAAGATGAACAGTTTCTTGATGCTCAATCTGTGCAAAGTAAGTAACATTAACTTGTTGAACATAAATAAACTAAAAGATGCCTATATTAACTTCACTGTTGATTTATTCAGTGCTGTTAGATATGGTACTAAGTAGTGTCAAATACTCTATACTGTCGTCGGCTATATAGAGCAAGTTTAGGGGGTCTATCTAATGAATGAGAACAAGTTTAGATTAAAAACGTGGCGCCAGTTTTAAGTAAAAATGGTCAAAATTAAGTTTGTCTACGCGTACGCTTATTGGCTGCTGTGTCACATCCATTATAATAATTAGAGTGATTTGGTCCAAGGATGTGATAGTATGCAGGCACATTGGAATTATCACATGGAATTCAGGAACGAGACGTAACATGCGTGGACATTTATGTGGCTTGTAAGAAGTGCTACAAATAACTTTAAAAAAGTCATGTATATATAATGCATATATTATAAATTAAAGATTGCAAAATAGAAAGAAATTTGTTCCGTTATTTAGGGGAAATTAAGGCACGCACACATGTTACCACTAAAAACACTGCATTCATAATAACCTAATTTCGGATCAATGAAAGTTGTTAATATTCACAAAACCTCCCATGCTTCGGGCATAATTTATGTCATAACGCTATTTGTTTTGTTTAGTGCTTATTTTTGTGCCTTCACTAATGCATGTTTTTTTGGCAAAATACAGGCATATGTGTTAATGAAGGCAAAATTAGCGGGTGTTCGTGAATTCTGCAATAAAATCACAGTAAAATAAAACCATGTATTACACACACATTTCTTCGCCAATTTTATACAATGCCATAAAATGAATTTCAGGAAAATAAAACGATTTATACGTGCTAACTATTAGGCCTAACGCCAATTGGTGATTTTCATAACAAGCCAGGGCTGCACATTTGGTAAGACAGAAAATCGATTCTCGCAACGTAGTTTGTGGAAATAAAAATTCTCTTAAATGCATCCCTATTCCAAAAGTTGACTTGATTCTTGCAAGATGTGTTTGTGACAATCAATTTTGCATCACACACACACAGTTCAACGGAATTGCACCACACTGGCGCCACATTTTTAATTTAAATTATATTTTCATTCATATTTTCACCAAATACATATTTATTCTTGATATAGTTTATCTCTTTTTCATTCAGTATAAGCTTACATAGGGCTATTCCAGAAAATAGATGCACACCCACTATAGTGGAGTTTGGATTTTTTGACCAGTTATGATTATTGGAAATCCCGAATTTAATGTGCTCAAAGGCAACAAAATCCAGCAAAAATAGTTCAAAATCAAAATCCTCAATTTGGACAATCCGTGATTTTCAGTAATTTAATTACATTTCCAAGTTTTGCCCAGTAACAGTAGGAATTGGAATTCCTGTTGTTTTCAGAAAGTAAACTTGAAAATTCTGACATTTCTTTTATATATTTAAAATATACTCCTCTATAGGTGGTGTGTATTTATTTTTTAGAATAGCCATTTCGCCGATTTCAATGAAAATGGGGCGTGACATAATGGTTGTTTTTTAACCAAAAATATCAATTTGAAAGATTTCATGGACGTAATTCTGACCTACTTTATTTCTATACATCGTCCTCTACATGCAGGTGCTATTTAAATGTTATTAGGCTTATGATAGAGCAGAATTGATATATTGGTGCTTTTCACTGCTGATACAATTGGCTATCGTTTATATTTCGAAATACGGTCTATTTTAGTTCCTGCCAACAAATTCAACCGGTTCAACACATACTTAGTGCACTACCCCTTAAAACGATCCAAAATGCTTAGAAAAACGGTTACCGAAACGTTTCAATATGTACCTTTTTCTGTTAGCGACGCTCTTATTACTATGTAGACCACTTTAAGGTTCGCAAATTGGGATTCAAAATTTGGCAATTTTACTAAGGGCTGCTGTCAGCTCAATGCTACGGGGCAGAAAACGGCCTGAATTACCAAAAGTTCTCTTTAGAAACTGAAAAATATTGTAAAAAGTGCAAATTGGCCGCAGTACACATTTGATGTTACATGTAGGTTAAAAGTAAAAATTTAAAAAAGCGAGGTGGTAGTCCTATATTTTTTTCTTTTCAGGGAGGTAACGGGGTTAAATTTTGCAGTGGGGTTCAGTAATTTATTTGATTGGCAAGTTCCAGATTCTCCGACCCCACCAAAATTATTTACAAGCTCTCCCCGGGGTACTCAAATTTTTTTGGGTAGGGTGTGCCTCCGAAGATTTTGAAGTAGGACCCATGGCTATACCACTTCAAACCTGATTTTTATTACCGATGCATATACCAACATAGAAACGACACCCATGACTATACCAGTTGAAAAGACAAAAATACCGCCCATTGATATACCAACCCATATACTGACCCATCCATATACCACTATACGTTTAGAATACCGTAACAAATTTTCACATCATTTGTTTTATTTCTTGTTTACTGTATTTTGTACTTTTTATTCTATTTATCAAGGGTCTATCATTTATTAATTATATTTTGTTTGTTAGGGGTGGTGCAATAATTATGTGTACCCCGGGGTGGTGAATTGTAGGGGGGGGCAAAGATTTTTGGCAGACCAAAGGGGGGGGGGCAATTTTTGGCAGAACATTTTGAGAATTCACAACCCGGGGCACACATAATTGTTGCACCACCCCTTATTTTGTAATGAATACAAATCCAAAATATATTTATTGTTTTGTTTTCTCAGTTTCTTTCATCTATGTTCGTTTGTCTTGTAGGGGCCAATATCTAGCCTAGCTAGTTTGTAACAAATATTGTGTAGGAGAAAGATGATTCTTGCACTTATTTATTTTAAATTTTATTTAACAACATACAAAAACCACGAAAACAGTGGTGAAGCCAGTGCCCCCCCATCATACCCTGCATGGTGAAAGAAGAACGAAAAAAGAAATTTTGAACATCAACATAACATGAATTTTTTATTTACATGTATATTTTTTTTTGTACGGTACCTTTTTTCGTCCCACTCACAGTCTGCCGCCTGGACAACCAATTCTTTAGAAATGCTTAGTCGCGCTAAAAGTCGATCGATACATGTAAAAATCAGCACAATTCAGAGATACACCTTTTGCTATGAAATTAATTTTCTCGGTCAAATATAAAGCAATATTTTTTTTTTTTCTTCAGTAATGTCAGTTAAAAACTTGGTGCTTGAATATACATTTTTTTTAAATCCTGGTGTTAAAATTAAGCATCACATTGTGTCTTTTAGTGTGATATTTTTGATTTTTATAGGCCTTGAATTCGCCTGCGAGCTTTTTACGGAATTCATGTTTTAGCGTCTCAAACTAACATAGTTTGCTAAAGAAAGATATTTCCCACCTCTGTAAAGCACATCGTGTGGGTCTATATGTTATAGTTTTGTCAGAATTTTCGTTTTTGTTTTACCCTTTTTCCATTCATGGTCCGAAAATGTCAAACTATATAAAAGTAGGCAATGGTGAGTACTTTTATCTCGAGAGCAACCAGCTGAAATAGTCGATATTTCCTTTGTTGTTATCCAGGTCAATTTTTCATTGAAAGCAAATTGCCCGACCAGCGATTAAATCCCCAATTGGGTGTTCTGGTTAAACATGATCAGTAGGTCTGGGAATTTCTTTGCTATATTGAAGTTCTGGCAACACTATAGCCATGCCGGTATTCCTATTAAACCCAGGGATATCGATCCACAATGCTAGTACTAGCCTTTAGATTTCACGTGTTGATTTAGAAATTTTTTCAGCCGACAGTGAAAGATGGTGAAATCAAAACGGAAATTCTGACAAAACTATGATATATAGCTCACGGTGATGTGCTTTAGAAAGTTGGGGAAAATCCTTCATTAGCGAACTATATTACTTTGAAAAGCTAAAAGGTTGATCCAAGAAAAAGCTCGCGGGCCGAGCTGAAGCCTATAAAAATCGAATATCTTACACTAAATGACTGAATTTCAGGCCTAAGTTTAACACCAGGATTTAAAAAAAAAATCAGTATCAAGCATTATAGTTTTTCCAGCCATTTACTGAAAAAATGAAAATTATTGCTTTTCATTTGGCTGAGAAAAAAAATTTTACACTGAAAAGGTGTAACTCAAAATTTTGCTCATTTCAACACCAATTTCGATCGTTTGTATTGCCTCATTAAATGACTGAGTGAGCCTTGCAGAACAAAAGAATCGGTTGTGCAGGTAGCTGACTGCTCATGATTTATTGAAATTTTAAACAAATTTAATATTCACGCATTTCTGTTCAATGCAATTGCAATTATCATTGAATTATCGAACCAAAACAACATCAATTTGACCCATGCATATCGATCGTGTGTGATCTTGGCAATTTTGGCAGTGCTGTCGCGTGTCCAGTGCCGTACTATTACGGGTCACTCCATATCAAATCAAGGAGGCGCCCCACCTGACCCCCTCAGATTTGCTTTATATTTTAGTCATATGTTGTACCTGTAAAAATATTAAAAACCTGCAAATTTGAGGTCTGTAGCTCTTACGGATTTTCTGTGGCAGCCATTTAAAGTTGGAGTAGGGGGGTCTAAATTTGGACCCAAAAGTTGCCCTTTAAATAAATTTCATCTTTGGGCGTTTGTGCCTTCTTTATAAAAAGAAAGAGAGGTCTGAAACATTGCATACACACTAACTGCATGCCCAATTTGTCAAAAAATAAAAAATAAAAAAATTCTGTAATTGCGCGTTGTGTCACGGGGTCATTAAATATGCAAGAAAAAAATGTAATGTTTTGTAAACTGGCAAGTTTAGCCCCTAAATTCACATTTTATGTCAGATTAATTATTTTTTGTTGTCACCGATGCTATATATAGGATAAATACAATGCATACCCAAAAAATTGGGGTCACAACTCATTTACATTTCGAACAGCGCCCTCACGAAGATGAAATTTATTGCAAATTCAACATTTTCAGGGGCCCAAAGTCGATGTGGTCCACCTTCAAAGTTTATAAAACATCACTTTTATATAACTACAAGTCTTAAATTACAACTTTGCTAAGTCCCAGTAATTGTATAGGTTGACTTCATATAAAATGACAAGCCCAAAGTTAACCATTTTCTTATGATTGCATGTAGTGCAAAAAGGGTGCAAATGTGCCGAATTCGGAAGGTTGAAAATCAAATTGACCCCAATATTGAAAATAAAAAGGAAATAAAAGTAAATAGGGCCAATAACTATGCATCTAGTCATTTATTTTCAATATTGTGGCCATTTTGACTTTTAAACCTTCCGAATTCGGCACATTTGCAGTGCATGCAATCATAAGAAAACGGTCAACTTTAGGCTTGTCGTTTTATATGAAGTCAATCTATAAAATTAATGGGATTGAGCAAAGTTGCAATTTAAGACTAGTAGTCATATAAAAGTGATGTTTTATAAATTTTGAAGGTTGACCACATCGACTTTGGGCCCCATGAAAATGTTGAATTTGCAATAAATTTCATCTTCGTGAGGGCGCTGTTCGAAATGTAAATGAGTTGTGACCCCAATTTTTTGGTATGCATTGTATTTATCCTATATATAGCATCGGTGACAACAAAAAATAATTAATCTGACAAAAATGTGAATTTAGGGGGCTAAACTTGCCAGTTTACAAAACATCTTCGTGAGGGCGCTGCACTCCAACTTTAAATGGCTACCATAGAAAATCTGTATATATTGAAAACGAAATGGAAATACAAGTAAATAGGGCCAATAACTACTCATCTAATCATTTATTTTTAATATTGTGGCCAATTTGACTTTCAAGCCTTCCGAATTCGGCACATTTGCACTACATGCAATCATAAGAAAATGGTCAACTTTGGGCTTGTCATTTTATATGAAGTCAACCTATACAATTACTGGGACTTAGCAAAGTTGTAATTTAAGACTAGTAGTTATATAAAAGTGATGTTTTATAAATTCTGAAGGTGGACCACATCGACTTTGGGCCCCCTGAAAATGTTGAATTTGCAATAAATTTCATCTTCGTGAGGGCGCTGTTCGAAATGTAAATGAGTTGTGACCCCAATTTTTGGGTATGCATTGTATTTATCCTATATATAGCATCGGTGACAACAAAAATAATTAATCTGACAAAAATGTGAATTTAGGGGGCTAAACTTGCCAGTTTACAAAACATTACATTTTTTCTTGCATATTTAATGACCCCGTGACACAACGCGCAATTACAGAATTTTTTTATTTTTTATTTGTTGACAAATTGGGCATGCAGTTAGTGTGTATGCAAAGTTTCAGACCTCTCTCTCTTTTTATAAAAGAAGGCACAGACTCCCAAAGATGAAATTTATTTAAGGGGTAACTTTTGGGTCCAAATTTAGACCTCCCTACTCCAACTTTAAATGCCTGCCACAGAAAATCCGTAAGAGCTACAGACCTCAAATTTGCAGGTGTTTAATATTTTTACAGGTACAACATATGATTAAAATATAAAGCAAATCTGAGGGGGTCAGGTGGGGCGCCTCCTTGATTTGATATGGAGTGACCCTTACGCTGACTTTCGCATTCGGCGAGGAGGACGATTTCGACCTCCTCGTTTGTTTACAAACAGAGAGGTAGACAAAGGGGCCTCTCAAACCTGTTCCGCTTGTCCAAATACTCAAGTATCAAAAGGATGGTCCACAATAGAGACTAAATCAGTGATTCACGCAACATGAATAGGGGATTAAAAACTGTGAAGTAGCACCATGTGCTTCTATTGTCCAATTTGCCATCAAGATTTCGAATGAAAACAGTTCAGACCCAGTACACGATAATGTCAGAAATTAATAATTTGTTCTGGGTCTGATTATTCGGACTATCGCGTGTCATGTCAGCTGAATTCGGCACCAAAAATAAAACTCTTACACTAAAAACTTACCCGATTGTTGATAAAACCTATTTATATGATTCGATGCATTTAAAAATCGGCAGTTAATTTACTCAAATTTTGCGATCCCGAGTTCCGAGAGGCAAAACTGACTTAAAAAACAGCGATGAAAAAATTGCTGTTGCAACTTCGATACCGATAGTATTTCAGTGATTTATCAAAATTGGCCGGAGTAAACAAGTAGTGCTGGGCTTGCATATACTACACCGGAAGAGTGTCGCCATCTGTTTGCAATGACAACTCAACGTTTGCTAATCGGACTATCAATTGATTTGCCCAGCTCTGAATTTATGATTCTGATTTGCCTTATTTGGATTGCAATGTACCTTATTTGGACGCGCTCAGACAATTTATTTTCGTGAAATTCATGCAAGTGAGTTTAATTAAAGATTTTCGACCCATTGATATACCAAAATCTGATTTAGACCCCATTTCAATACCAATTTCAACTTACTACCCATACGTATACCACAAAAACGGAAAAAATAAGGGGTCATTGATATACCAAGCGGCCGAAAATGCGACCCATGTTTGCGGCACGTCCCCGTATGGCCATTTGTACTGAGTACCCCCCGGCGCTCTCCCTTATATAGCTAATTTGGCAGTATGCTTTCTGCTTCCGGAACATGTAGGCCTATCATTCTCTATTCGTATGTTGTTCTGTATTCTTGTTCTTGTTAACGTTACGGATAACAACTCAACACCCCTAGTTGTGACAGGTAATTGTTTACTTTGCTTAGGTTCAATGCTTCTGATCGCTAAGATCGAGAGATTTTTGTTTCTGGTACTATCAAAACCACCATGACCACGGACTAGCATCTAAATTTGAACGATATAGCTGAGATAAGGGGGTCACATTACAGGTCTTACAACGCTTGCGCACAGGATCAGTAAGTAAATTTTATCCTACCCTCTGTATCATGGTAATCATCATGCTATCAATCATTTGTATTTGTTGTAAACTAAGTGAACAATTATATAGTTGACAACAGTTGACAAAATTGGCAAACACATTTTCACACACAAAATTATGGATTGTTTTAAAAATCAAATGACAAGTAGTCATTTTGTCTTACGTCTAAGGTGAAAATATATTTCTTTCAGCAGGCAAAGCTATTCAAACGTTTTTTATTTTTAAATAACCTTAAAACTTGGTATTTTAAGCCACATGGGGGCAAATTTGTCCTATATTCGTTCATTTGACCATGTAGAAAAAGGTGAAAAGTGCCTGATAGAAAAAAGTAAAATATGATAATACGGAGGTACAAAATGATTATTTACATTAGCAAGTGCTTCTTATAGCAAGAATGGTAATTTAATTGTAAGTGGCTGTAAATATTTGTGCATATCATAACAGCGATATATCGATGTAGATTTGAGGTAAAAAGAAATTGTCTGATATTTTTTAAAAACAATTGTGGAATGTGTATGTATGTTACTCAGTTTCTATAATCTGCCATGAAATACTCAAAGCTATTAAATTGAAATAAAATTCCCTTTAAAAGGAAAGCCAGCCTCAATGTAGAAGAGGTCTTGTAATTAGTTTTGGTCAATGTGAAAGGCATTTTTAGGATCACGCTTACATCCATGTTACATGACAGTCCACCAAACCATCAACGATGAGAACATGTACACTGAAACAGCAGAAAACATTAATTCCTCATCTCATGTCAACTCTTTCATTCATTACTCCAAATTGTTCTGGTACTGGTCTGATTTGTGTTTTTGTTTTTTTTTTTTGTTTTTTTTTTTTGTTTGCTTTCGATATACCACGTCACAAATACACTGCCGGTTTGAGTTAACTTACATGTACATTTTATTTTAAAATAACTTGATATTAATTCGCAATGTATAGTTTAAGCCTACTATATTATAATAGATAGTGGCCAGCACAAAGGACTGATTTACTCACTACAATCTTCACTCTTAAACTGTGTTTTTCTGAATGTGCTGATCATGTTGATTGCTAGTCGGAAACTCCTGCGAAGCTATGGACATGGCATCTTACCTACTCCATTCTATAACAGTCTGCCTAGTGCCTTGTGTGTTTTCTCTTCTATCATTTTGTTGAATGTAATTTTATGAATCAAATAAAAAAGATAGAAAGTGACTTCAAATAAGTTATGTGTCATTTTATTTATACTAAAGAAGTTATTAAATTAATAAAGTAAGACAATTTATTTATCTATAAGTGCATGTTAAATGGGGTACATTGTTCAATACCATTTCATCAATAACATTTTGAGTAATTTTTATCCATAAAACGACACAGGATATGATAGATAAATACTTTCACATCAATGGTCCATATGATCACAGATTGTTGAGAATCTGTGATATGATGAAGATTTTGATTCTATAGATCTGTTATCAACATGATATCACGCTGTTCAGTGGTCAAGGAGTAAGGACCCCGGTCAAGGACACTGATATGACATCATAGGTGATGTAATTTTCTTCTGCTGACCATATGATGCTGTATATTAACTATTATTGTTACATTTAGGCCTATACCTAGAACTTCTAAAGTCATAACTAGTTCAAACATAACTTTGGTAATACTCACTCGTTTTCATTCGTTGAAACGGCAAAACATACTTACTTTTCCTTACAAATCGAATAACAATAATTTTAAAACATTCCACCTCAAAAAGTAAAATAAAATAATTCTTACCAATACCAATAAAGTTAATCTCTTGAGCATACAAACCCAATCTCAGAAATAGATACCAGCCCGCGTATGGGCTGGCGAAAAGTGCATCAAAAAGTCATATTTAATAAGAACAATGACCTACTTTGAAGAACCCCGCATCCATACTTAAGATAACCTATTGAAATGAGTTCAGACTTACCAAATCATCCCTGGCATCCACATCCGCATTGTGACTCAATAGGATTTGACAGGTAGATTCGTTTCCGTTTTCGGCAGCATACTGTAATGGCGTCTGTTCCTGTTAACACAAGAAAAACATCAATATGAAATTATAACAATCACGAATATAGTATGACGATAAAATAACATATTTGATAAAGAAATGATACCTGCAGGAAACAATAATTAAATGTTAATTAATTCATTAGTTTATTACAAACTATACACTATACAAGTAGTAATATTCTGGTAATATAAATTGCAGAAAAACACACACCTAACATTATTAAAGTTGCTACCAATGACCTACGGCCGTGTGTCCTGAACTCGCCACCCTTAGCGTTACATGACAAATATTATGAATTTTTACACCAACCGGGTTTCTAATTAGATTATCTCCACAATCATCAACCCTAAACTTGCAAAAGTATACATTTTTGGAAAGCTGAATGCATAAGCAATTCAAATATATACATTTTAACTCATTATACAGGGTGACCTGCAAGTTATACAGGGTGGAATAAAAAGATTTTGATAAAAATGGGCCACTCAATGCATTGCTTATTACCAACTTACAGTAATAAACTGGAAGTAAACAACATTCATTTGGTTAGAGGATATGGAGAGCCAACTGACTTT
Organism: Amphiura filiformis; assembly: GCF_039555335.1. Lineage (NCBI taxonomy): Eukaryota > Metazoa > Echinodermata > Ophiuroidea > Amphilepidida > Amphiuridae > Amphiura > Amphiura filiformis. The sequence continues at coordinate 178,260 of NW_027305602.1, forward strand.
GGAAGAAACCAAAATCACAGCTGTTTGGTAATCTCGGAATATAGGGTGTCCCAAAGTATGTTAGATTTTTTTACAATTCAACATATTTTGAACCTAAACATTTCCCCCTAACCCATACAGAAAAACTATGTCCATATTTAGATTTCTTGTCAAATTTCCCTTCAGAAAATCTATACTTTGACTATGATAGGATAAGTAATTAAAATTTTACAGTAACTTTTAGATTTTGAAGACATCTGCATTACTTACTACAGTGTTTAATATGACAACGGGTAGTTTTGTATGGAAAAGTTTGTATTTTCTAGACTAAACCAATCATAAATGAATAAAAACAATAAGTAGAATTGTTTAGCTGTAAGGCCATTAGTCTTTTAGATGCTAAATAGAGTCCAAATCCAATTTACAGCCTTTACAGAAGCAGATTACGCACTAAAAATACCAATCCCATAGAGTTTGTGTGTACCACATCCCCCACCACCACATCCCCCACCACCGCCACCCTGCCCATTCTGAATCCTATGAAGCACAGTGTCAGTATTAAACAAGTTCAAGTATTTCTTTTTACAGGGTTGAAAGTGCATTTTATTTAGCAATAAAATGAGACCACAAGCATGACAATAACTTCTTGCTTGACAGAGATATCACCATTTGTTTTGAGTCGACTTTGGCAAAATGTAACGCCGCCACCTTTTTTTGGTGGCGAGCTCAAGACACACGGAGTAGACTTCCCATTGATGTTTAAGGGAACAATCTAAACGTTCGGTGAGGTCCTATAAACGAAAGTCCTTTCGTAAGGGGGAAGATATTTCAAACTTATTTAAATCAATTTTTACTCAATAAAAATACAAGGTGATGCATTTATTGTTTTCACTGTAACTGTCAGTTTCTAATCGGTGTAGTACTCGTAACCTACAAATCAGATCATTCAACTTAATGCAAACGGGGTTTTCCTATTAGCATGATAAGGCCGCGCATATTTCTTTTTTAAGCAGCTGTACCGCACTTTATTGTCTTTTATTTGAGAAATTCGGTATTTTATTTTGTCATTTTCATGCAAAAAATGCATGTGGAAATATATTTCAAAATAAAATAGTATTGTAACGGAACGGGGGGGGGTATCTACAAGATATAAAAACGACACGAGGGAAAGCCTTTAACTTATTTGCATAACCAAAATGTCCAAAATCCTATTTCAGGAATGCCTCTCTATTTTCACCAGGTAAGAACCAGCATTATTTTGAACCAACATTTTCAACACGGTCCCTGAATATCATTCAGGCGATCAGCAACTTTTGGTACATGCACCGTCACCGTACGCACTTTAGCATGTCTTTATTTTCGCACCGAGCAATTTTTCACAAGACAAAACCAATGGTTCCAAACCTAGTAAAAATAGAGCCGCGTCCAATCCTTTAATCTTTGAATTTCCAATAAATAAAGTAAGCTTCCAACAAGAAAAACACAGCAGAGTCGAAGTTTTTATGAGTCTCAAGTTTGCATAAATTATTATTCACGTAACGTAAATTTCCATGTTGACAATTGTTCACATTTTCGTAACAAATAAATTTCAACCAATTCAGTTTAGCTTTTTATACACTGAACATTTTACAATGTATGCGGGCCACGACTTTTTATTATCGTGTTTCTCATTCCATTTTGTAACTCCATAAAACCTAAGGCTGACCAAGTAGATCTTTATGGGTTCAAGAAATATTTCATAACTTTCCCATGCATCCCATACCTGCACAGCTCACACCCTGTGCAGAAATACCCGCGCGTACAATTACCGTACATCAGCGCGTCACTCGCCCGTCAGACCATGGCCTTGCACTCAACACCAGCCGGGTCGAAACACGCATAGAAAATCCCAAACGAACATGAACCCCAAAATCCATCTACTTGATCTTCCTACATCAAAATGGGGCATGGCCGAAATCACTCATGTAAGAGTTTTGAGAACAATATCCAGTTTACAAATCGCAGACAACAATAATCATTACTTAAAAGCCTAAATCATGGGGAAGGTTCCATGATGGTACAAGATACAGAGACGGCAATGGTGACAGGAAAATGGCTAATGTCTCCAGCCATCTACAATCAAGGAAAAAAGTCCTTGGAACGCTTGGCACACTCTGTCGAAATTCCGTGCAGAATTTCTTATGTTCATGGAAATGACCTATATTGTGTTTGGGAAGAAACATGACATCTACAACAATGATTTACCCTTCCCCTCTCCCCATCAAGCAATGTT